>NW_028142262.1:0-109304 GCF_055691185.1 Crinia signifera | reverse complement strand
CATGGCAGGGGGCTGGAGGGCGCCAGGCCCCGCCAACTTCCGCTTTGGGGGCCAGCAACAGTTACCAGGGCAGCCTGGGCATGGCAGGGGGATGGTGGGCGCCAGGCCCCGCCCACTTCCGCTTTGGGGCCCAGCAACAGTTGCAAGGGCAACATTGTGCATGGCAGGGGGCTGGAGGGCGCCAGGCCCCGCCCACTTCCGCTTTGGGGCCCAGCAACAGTTGCCAGGGCAAGACTGGGCATGGCAGGGGGCTGGAGGGTGCCAGGCCCCGCCTACTTCCGCTTTGGGGCCCAGCAACAGCTGCAAGGGCAATCTTGGGCATGGCAGGGGGCTGGAGGGCGCCAGGCCCCGCTTACTTCCGCTTTGGGGCCCAGCAACAGTTGCCAGGGCAAGCCTGGGCATGGCAGGGGGCTGGAGGGCGCCAGGCCCCGCCCCACTTCTGCTTTAGGGCCCAGCAAACAGATGCTAGGGCAAGCCTGGGCATGGCAGGGGGCTGGAGGGCGCCAGGCCCCGCCCACTTCCGCTTTGGGGCACAGCAACAGTTGCTAGGGCAAGCCAGGGTATGGCAGGGGGCTGTAGGGCGCTAGGCCCCGCCCACTTCCCCTTTGGGGCTCAGCAACAGTTGCCAGGGCAAGCCTAGGCATGGCAGGGGGCTGGTGGGTGCCAGGCCCCGCCCACTTCCGCTTTGGGGGCCAGCTACAGTTGCCAGGGAAAGCCAGGGCAAGCCTGGGCATGGCTGGGGGCTTGAGGGCGCCAGGCCCCGCCCACTTCCGCTTTGGGTGTCAGCAACAGCTGCCAGGGCAACCCTGGGCATGGCAGGAGGCTTGAGGGCGCCAGGCCCTGCCCACTTCCGCTTTGGGGGCCAGCAACAGTTGACAGGGCAGCCTGGGCATGGCAGGGGGCTGGTGGGCGCCAGGCCCCGCCCACTTCCGCTTTGGGGCCCAGCATCAGTTGACAGGGCAACCCTGGGCATGGCAGTGGGCTGGAGGGTGCCAGGGCCCGCCCACTTCCGCTTTGGGGCCCAGCAACAGTTGCCAGGGCAACCCTGGGCATGGCAGGGGGCTGGTGGGTGCCAGGCCCCACCCACTTCCGCTTTGGTTCCCAGCAACAGTTGACAGGGCAAGCCTGGGCATGGCAGGTGGCTGGTGGGCGCCAGGCCCCGCCCACTTCCGCTTTGGGGGCAGCAACAGTTGCCAGGGAAAGCCAGGGCAAGCCTGGGCATGGCTGGGGGCTTGAGGGCGCCAGGCCCCGCCCACTTCCGCTTTGGGGCCCAGCAACAGTTGCCAGGGAAAGCCAGGGCAAGCCTGGGCATGGCAGGGGGCTGGAGGGCGCCAGGCCCAGCCCACTTCCGCTTTGGGGGCCAGCAACAGTTGACAGGGCAAGCCTGGGCATGGCAGGGGGCTGGAGGGCGCCAGGCCCCGCCCACTTCCGCTTTGGGGCTCAGCAACAGTTGCCAGGGCAAAGCCTGGTCATGGCAGGGGGCTGGAGGGCGCCAGGCCCCGCCCACTTCCGCTTTGGGGGCCAGCAACAGTTACCAGGGCAAGCCTGGGCATGGCAGGGGGATGGTGGGCGCCAGGCCCCGCCCACTTCCGCTTTGGGGCCCAGCAACAGTTGCAAGGGCAACATTGTGCATGGCAGGGGGCTGGAGGGCGCCAGGCCCCGCCCACTTCCGCTTTGGGGCCCAGCAACAGTTGCCAGGGCAAGACTGGGCATGGCAGGGGGCTGGAGGGTGCCAGGCCCCGCCTACTTCCGCTTTGGGGCCCAGCAACAGCTGCAAGGGCAATCTTGGGCATGGCAGGGGGCTGGAGGGCGCCAGGCCCCGCTTACTTCCGCTTTGGGGCCCAGCAACAGTTGCCAGGGCAAGCCTGGGCATGGCAGGGGGCTGGAGGGCGCCAGGCCCCGCCCACTTCTGCTTTAGGGCCCAGCAACAGATGCTAGGGCAAGCCTGGGCATGGCAGGGGGCTGGAGGGCGCCAGGCCCCGCCCACTTCCGCTTTGGGGCACAGCAACAGTTGCTAGGGCAAGCCAGGGTATGGCAGGGGGCTGTAGGGCGCTAGGCCCCGCCCACTTCCCCTTTGGGGCTCAGCAACAGTTGCCAGGGCAAGCCTAGGCATGGCAGGGGGCTGGTGGGTGCCAGGCCCCGCCCACTTCCGCTTTGGGGGCCAGCTACAGTTGCCAGGGAAAGCCAGGGCAAGCCTGGGCATGGCTGGGGGCTTGAGGGCGCCAGGCCCCGCCCACTTCCGCTTTGGGTGTCAGCAACAGCTGCCAGGGCAACCCTGGGCATGGCAGGAGGCTTGAGGGCGCCAGGCCCTGCCCACTTCCGCTTTGGGGGCCAGCAACAGTTGACAGGGCAAGCCTGGGCATGGCAGGGGGCTGGTGGGCGCCAGGCCCCGCCCACTTCCGCTTTGGGGCCCAGCATCAGTTGACAGGGCAACCCTGGGCATGGCAGTGGGCTGGAGGGTGCCAGGGCCCGCCCACTTCCGCTTTGGGGCCCAGCAACAGTTGCCAGGGCAACCCTGGGCATGGCAGGGGGCTGGTGGGTGCCAGGCCCCACCCACTTCCGCTTTGGTTCCCAGCAACAGTTGCATGGGCAAGGCAGGGGGCTGGAGGGCGCCAGGCCCCGCCCACTTCCGCTTTGGGGGCCAGCAACAGTTGACAGGGCAAGCCTGGGAATGGCAGGGGGCTGGTGGGTGCCAGGCCCGCCCACTTCCGCTTTGGGGGCCAGCAACAGTTGCCAGGGCAAGCCTGGGCATGGCAGGGGGCTGGAGGGCGCCAGGCCCCGCCCACTTCCGCTTTGGGGGCCAGCAACAGTTGCCAGGGCAAGCCTGGGCATGGCAGGGTGATGGTGTGCGCCAGGCCCCGCCCACTTCCGCTTTGGGGCCAGCAACAGTTGCCAGGGAAAGCCTGGGTATTGCAGGGGATGGTGGGTGCCAGGCCCCGCCTACTTCCGCTTTGGGGCCCAGCAACAGCTGCCAGGGCAATCTTGGGCATGGCATGGGGCTGGAGGGGTCCAGGCCCCGCCCACTTCCGCTTTGGGGCCCAGCAACAGTTGCCATGGCAAGCCTAGGCATGGCAGGGGGCTGGTGGGTGCCAGGCCCCGCCCACTTCCGCTTTGGGGGCCAGCAACAGTTGCCAGGGCAACCCTGGGCATGGCAGGGGGCTTGAGGGCGCCAGGCCCCACCCACTTCCGCTTTGGGGCCAGCAACAGTTGCCAGGGAAAGCCAGGGCAAGCCTGGGCATGGCTGGGGGATGGTGGGCGCCAGGCCCCGCCTACTTCCGATTTGTGGCCCAGCAACAGTTGCAAGGGCAACATTGGGCATGGCAGGGGGCTGGAGGGCGCCAGGCCCCACCCACTTCCGCTTTGGGGCCCAGCAACAGTTGCCAGGGCAAGCCTGGATATGGCAGGGGGATGGAGGGCGCCAGGCCCCGCCCACTTCCGCTTTGGGGCCCAGCAACAGTTGCCTGGGCATGGCAGGGGGCTGGGGGGCGCCAGGCCCCGCCCACTTCCGCTTTGGGTCCCCAGCACAGTTGCCAGGGCAAGCCTGGATATGGCAGGGGGCTGGAGGGCGCCAGGCCCCGCCCACTTCCGCTTTGGGGCCCAGCAACAGTTGCCAGGGCAAGCATGGGCATGGCAGGGGGCTGGAGGGCGCCAGGCCCCGCCCACTTCCGCTTTGGGGCCCAGCAACAGTTGTCAGGGCAAGCCTGGGCATGGCAGGGGGCTGGAGGGCGCCAGGCCCCGCCCACTTCCGCTTTGGGGGCCAGCAACAGTTGACAGGGCAAGCCTGGGCATGGCAGGGGGATGGTGGGCGCCAGGCCCCGCCCACTTCCGCTTTGGGGCCCAGCAACAGTTGCCAGGGAAAGCCAGGGCAAGCCTGGGCATGGCTGGGGGCTTGAGGGCGCCAGGCCCCGCCCACTTTCGCTTTGGGGCCCAGCAACAGTTGACAGGGCAAGCCTGGGCATGGCAGGGGGCTGGAGGGCGCCAGGCCCCGCCCACTTCCGCTTTGGGGGCCAGCAACAGTTGACAGGGCAAGCCTGGGCATGGCAGGGGGCTGGTGAGCGCCAGGCCCCGCCCACTTCCGCTTTGGGGGCCAGCAACAGTTGCCAGGGCAATCCTGGGCATGGCAGGGGGATGGTGGGCGCCAGGCCCCGCCTACTTCCGCTTTAGGGGCCAGCAACAGTTGCCAGGGAAGCCTGGGCATGGCGGGGGGCTTGAGGGCGCCAGGCCCCGCCCACTTCATCTTTGGGGCCCAGCAACAGTTGCCAGGGGAAGCCTGGGCATGGCAGGGGGCTGGAGGGCGCCAGGCCCCGCCCACTTCCGCTTTGGTGCCCAGCAACAGTTGCCATGGCAAGTCTAGGCATGGCAGGGGCTGGTGGGTGCCAGGCCCCGCCCACTTCCGCTTTGGGGGCCAGCAACAGTTGCCAGGGCAACCCTGGGCATGGCAGGGGGCTTCAGGGTGCCAGGCCCCGCCCACTTCCGCTTTGGGGGCCAGCAACAGTTGCCAGGGCAAGCCTGGGCATGGCAGGGGGATGGAGGGCGCCAGGCCCCGCCCACTTCCGCTTTGGGGCCCAGCAACAGTTGCCAGGGAAAGACTGGGTATGGCAGGGGGCTGGAGGGCGCCAGGCCCCACCCACTTCCGCTTTGGTTCCCAGCAACAGTTGCCAGGGCAAGGCAGGGGGCTGGAGGGCGCCAGGCCCCGCCAACTTTCGCTTTGGGGCCCAGCAACAGTTGACAGGGCAAGCCTGGGCATGGCAGGGGGCTGGAGGGCGCCAGGCCCCGCCCACTTCCGCTTTGGGGGCCAGCAACAGTTGACAGGGCAAGCCTGGGCATGGCAGGGGGCTGGTGGGCGCCAGGCCCCGCCCACTTCCGCTTTGGGGCCCAGCAACAGTTGCCAGGGAAAGCCAGGGCAAGCCTGGGCATGGCTGGGGGCTTGAGGGCGCCAGGCCCCGCCCACTTTCGCTTTGGGGCCAAGCAACAGTTGACAGGGCAAGCCTGGGCATGGCAGGGGGCTGGAGGGCGCCAGGCCCCGCCCACTTCCGCTTTGGGGGCCAGCAACAGTTGACAGGGCAAGCCTGGGCATGGCAGGAGGCTGGTGGGCGCCATGCCCCGCCCACTTCCGCTTTGGGGCCCAGCAACAGTTGCCAGGGCAACCCTGGGCATGGCAGGGGGCTTGAGGGCGCCAGGCCCCACCCACTTCCGCTTTGGGGCCAGCAACAGTTGCCAGGGAAAGCCAGGGCAAGCCTGGGCATTGCTGGGGGCTTGAGGGCGCCAGGCCCCGCCCACTTCCGCTTTGGGTGTCAGCAACAGCTGCCAGGGCAACCCTGGGCATGGCAGGGGGCTTGAGGGCGCCAGGCCCTGCCCACTTCCGCTTTGGGGGCCAGCAACAGTTGCCAGGGCAACCCTGTGCATGGCAGGGGGCTTGAGGGCGCCAGGCCCCACCCACTTCCGCTTTGGGGCCAGCAACAGTTGCCAGGGAAAGCCAGGGCAAGCCTGGGCATGGCTGGGGGCTTGAGGGCGCCAGGCCCCGCCCACTTCCGCTTTGGGGCCCAGCAACAGTTGCCAGGGCAATCCTGGGCATGGTAGGGGGCTGGAGGGCGCCAGGCCCCGCCCACTTCCGCTTTGGGGCCCAGCAACAGTTGACAGGGCAAGCCTGGGCATGGCAGGGGGCAGGAGGGCGCCAGGCCCTGCCCACTTCCGCTTTGGGGGCCAGCAACAGTTGCCAGGTCAAGCCTGGGTATTGCAGGGGGCTGGTGGGCGCCAGGCCCCGCCCACTTCCGCTTTGGGGCCCAGCAACAGTTGCCATGGCAAGCCTAGGCATGGCAGGGGGCTGTTGGGTGCCAGGCCCCGCCCACTTCCGCTTTCGGGGCCAGCAACAGTTGCCAGGGCAACCCTGGGCATGGCAGGGGGCTTGAGGGCGCCAGGCCCTGCCCACTTCCGCATTGGGGCCCAGCAACAGTTGCCAGGGCAAGCCTGGGCATGGCAGGGGGCTGGAGGGCGCCAGGCCCCGCCCACTTCTGCTTTAGGGCCCAGCAACAGATGCTAGGGCAAGCCAGGGTATGGCAGGGGGCTGTAGGGCGCCAGGCCCCGCTCACTTCCGCTTTGGGGCTCAGCAACAGTTGCCAGGGCAAGCCTAGGCATGGCAGGGGGCTGGTGGGTGCCAGGCCCCACCCACTTCCGCTTTGGGGCCAGCAACAGTTGCCAGGGAAAGCCAGGGAAAGCCTGGGCATGGCTGGGGGCTTGAGGGCGCCAGGCCCCGACCACTTCCGCTTTGGGGGCCAGCAACAGTTGACAGGGCAAGCCTGGGCATGGCAGGGGCTGGAGGGCGCCAGGCCCCGCCCACTTCCGCTTTGGGGCCCATCAACAGTTGCCTGGGCATGGCAGGGGGCGAGGGGGCGCCAGGCCCCGCCCACTTCCGCTTTGGGGCCCAGCAACAGTTGCCAGGGCAAGCCTGGATATGGCAGGGGGCTGGAGGGCGCCAGGCCCCCGCCCACTTCCGCTTTGGGGCCCAGCAACAGTTGCCAGGGCAAGCATGGGCATGGCAGGGGGCTGGAGTGCGCCAGGCCCCGCCCACTTCCGCTTTGGAGCCCAGCAACAGTTGTCAGGGCAAGCCTGGGCATGGCAGGGGGCTGGAGGGCGCCAGGCCCCACCCACTTCCGCTTTGGGGGCCAGCAACAGTTGACAGGGCAAGCCTGGGCATGGCAGGGGGCTGGTGGGCGCAAGGCCCCGCCCACTTCCGCTTTGGGGCCCAGCAACAGTTGCCAGGGAAAGCCAGGGCAAGCATGGGCATGGCTGGGGGCTTGAGGGCGCCAGGCCCCGCCCACTTTCGCTTTGGGGCCCAGCAACAGTTGACAGGGCAAGCCTGGGCATGGCAGGGGGCTGGAGGGCGCCAGGCCCCGCCCACTTCCGCTTTGGGGGCCAGCAACAGTTGACAGGGCACGCCTGGGCATGGCAGGGGGCTGGTGGGCGCCAGGCCCCGCCCACTTCCGCTTTGGGGGCCAGCAACAGTTGCCAAGGCAAGCCTAGGTATGGCAGGGGGCTTTAGTGCGCCAGGCCCCGCCCACTTCCGCTTTGGGGGCCAGCAACAGTAGCCAGGGCAAGCCTGGGCATGGCAGGGGGGCTGGAGGGCGCCAGGCCCCGCCCACTTCCGCTTTGGGGCCCAGCAACAGTTGCCAGAGCAAGCCTGGGCATGGCAAGGGGCTGGATGGCGCCAGTCCCCGCCCACTTCCGCTTTGGGGCCCAGCAACAGTTGCCAGGGCAAGCCTGGGCATGGCAGGGGGCTTGAGGCGCCAGATCCCGCCCATTTCCGCTTTTGGGGCCAGAAAAAGCTGCCAGGGCAAGCCTGGGCATGGCAGGGGGCTGGAGGGCGCCAGTCCCCGCCCACTTCCGCTTTGGGGCCCAGCAACAGTTGCCAGGGCAAGCCTGGGCATGGCAGGGGGCTGGAGGGCGCCAGGCCCCGCCCATTTCCGCTTTGGGTGTCAGCAACAGCTGCCAGGGCAACCCTGGGCATGGCAGGGGGCTTGAGGGCGCCAGTCCCCGCCACTTCCGCTTTGGGGGCCAGCAACAGTTGCCAGGGCAAGCCTAGGTATGGCAGGGGGCTTTAGTGCGCCAGCCCCGCCCACTTCCGCTTTGGGGGCCAGCAACAGTTGCCAGGGCAAGCCTGGGCATGGCAGGGGGCTGGAGGGCGCCAGGCCCCGCCCACTTCCGCTTTGGGGCCCAGCAACAGTTGCCAGAGCAAGCCTGGGCATGGCAAGGGGCTGGATGGCGCCAGTCCCCGCCCACTTCCGCTTTGGGGCCCAGCAACAGTTGCCAGGGAAAGCCAGGGCAAGCATGGGCATGGCTGGGGGCTTGAGGGCGCCAGGCCCCGCCCACTTTCGCTTTGGGGCCCAGCAACAGTTGACAGGGCAAGCCTGGGCATGGCAGGGGGCTGGAGGGCGCCAGGCCCCGCCCACTTCCGCTTTGGGGCCCAGCAACAGTTGCCAGGGCAAGCATGGGCATGGCAGGGGGCTGGAGGGCGCCAGGCCCCGCCCACTTACGCTTTGGGGCCCAGCAACAGTTGTCAGGGCAAGCTTGGGCATGGCAGGGGGCTGGAGGGCGCCAGGCCCCACCCACTTCCGCTTTGGGGGCCAGCAACAGTTGACAGGGCAAGCCTGGGCATGGCAGGGGGCTGGTGGGCGCCAGGCCCCGCCCACTTCCGCTTTGGGGCCCAGCAACAGTTGTCAGGGCAAGCTTGGGCATGGCAGGGGGCTGGAGGGCGCCAGGCCCCGCCCACTTTCGCTTTGGGGCCCAGCAACAGTTGACAGGGCAAGCCTGGGCATGGCAGGGGGCTGAAGGGCGGCAGGCCCCGCCCACTTCCGCTTTGGGGGCCAGCAACAGTTGACAGGGCAAGCCTGGGCATGGCAGGGGGCTGGTGGGCGCCTGGCCACGCCCACTTCCGCTTTGGGGCCCAGCAACAATTGTCAGGGCAAGCCTGGGCATGGCAGGGGGCTGGAGGGCGCCAGGCCCCACCCACTTCCGCTTTGGGGGCCAGCAACAGTTGACAGGGCAAGCCTGGGCATGGCAGGGGGCTGGAGGGCGCCAGGCCCCGCCCACTTCCGCTTTGGGGGCCAGCAACAGTTGACAGGGCTAGCCTGGGCATGGCAGGGGGCTGGTGGGCGCCAGGCCCCGCCCACTTCCGCTTTGGGGCACAGCAACAGTTGCCAGGGCAAGCCGGGGCATGGCTGGGGGCTGGAGGGTGCCAGGCCCCGCCCACTTCCGCTTTGGGGCCCAGCAACAGTTGCCAGGGCCAGCCTTGGTATGGCAGGGGGCTGGAGGGCGCCAGGCCCCGCCAACTTCTGCTTTGGGGCCCAGCAACAGTTGACAGGGCAAGCCTGGGCATGGCAGGTGGCTGATGGGCGCCAGGCCCCGCCCACTTCCGCTTTGGGGCCAGCAACAGTTGCCAGGGAAAGCCAGGGCAAGCCTGGGCATGGCTGGGGCTTGAGGAAGCCAGGCCCCGCCCACTTCTGCTTTGGGGCCCAGCAACAGTTGACAGGGGCAAGCCTGGGCATGGTAGGGGGCTGGAGGGCGCCAGGCCCCGCCCACTTCCACTTTGGGGGCCAGCAACAGTTGCCAGGGCAAGCCTGGGTATGGCAGGGGGCTGAAGGGCGCCAGGCCCCGCCCACTTCCGCTTTGGGGCCCAGCAACAGTTGCCAGGGCAAGCCTGGGCATGGCAGGGGGCTGGAGGGCGCCAGGCCCCGCCCACTTCCGCTTTGGGGCCAGTAACAGTTGCCAGGGAAAGCCAGGGCAAGCCTGGGCATGGCTGGGGGCTTGAGGGCGCCAGGCCCCGCCCACTTCCGCTTTGGGGCCCAGCAACAGTTGACAGGGCAAGCCTGGGCAAGGCAGGGGGCTGGAGGGCGCCAGGCCCCGCCCACTTTCGCTTTGGGGCCCAGCAACAGATGCTAGGGCAAGACTGGGCATGGCAGGGGGCTGGAGGGCGCCAGGCCCCGCCCACTTCCACTTTGGGGCCCAGCAACAGTTTCCAGGGCAAGCCTGGGTATGGCAGGGGGCTGTAGGCGCCAGGCCCCGCCCACTTCCGCTTTGGGGGCTAGCAACAGTTGCCAGGGCAAGCCTGGGCATGGCAGGGGGCTGGTGGGCGCAAGGCCCCGCCCACTTCCGCTTTGGGGGCCAGCAACATTTGCCAGGGCAACCCTAGGCATGGTAGGGGGCTTGAGGGCGCCAGGCCCCACCCACTTCCGCTTTGGGGCCAGCAACAGTTGCCAGGGAAAGCCAGGGCAAGCCTGGGCATGGCTGGGGGCTTGAGGGCGCCAGGCCCCACCCACTTCCGCTTTGGGGCCAGCAACAGTTGCCAGGGAAAGCCAGGGCAAGCCAGGGCATGGCTGTGGGCTTGAGGGCGCCAGGCCCCGCCCACTTCCGTTTTGGGTGTCAGCAACAGCTTGCCAGGGCAACCCTGGGCATGGCAGGGTGCTTGAGGGCGCCAGGCCCCGCCCACTTCCGCTTTGGGGGCCAGCAACAGTTGCCAGGGCAACCCTGTGCATGGCAGGGGGCTTGAGGGCGCCAGGCCCCACCCACTTCCGCCTAGGGGCCAGCAACAGTTGCCAGGGAAAGCCAGGGCAAGCCTGGGCATGGCTGGGGGCTTGAGGGCGCCAGGCCCCGCCCACTTCCGCTTTGGGGCCCAGCAACAGTTGCCAGGGCAAGCCTGGGCATGGCAGGGGGCTGGAGGGCGCCAGGCCCCGCCCACTTCCGCTTTGGGGCCCAGCAACAGTTGACAGGGCAAGCCTGGGCATGGCAGGGGGCTGGAGGGCGCCAGGCCCTGCCCACTTCTGCTTTGGGGGCCAGCAACAGTTGCCAGGTCAAGCCTGGGTATTGCAGGGGGCTGGTGGGCGCCAGGCCCCGCCCACTTCCGCTTTGGGGCCCAGCAACAGTTGCCATGGCAAGCCTAGGCATGGCAGGGGGCTGGTGGGTGCCAGGCCCCGCCCACTTCCGCTTTGGGGGCCAGCAACAGTTGCCAGGGCAACCCTGGGCATGGCAGGGGGCTTGAGGGCGCCAGGCCCCACCCACTTCCACTTTGGGGCCAGCAACAGTTGCCAAAGAAAGCCAGGGCAAGCCTGGGCATGGCTGGGGGCTTGAGGGCGCCAGGCTCCGCCCACTTCCGCTTTGGGTGTCAGCAACAGTTGTCAGGGCAAGCCTAGGCATGGCAGGGGGCTGGTGGGTGCCAGGCCCCGCCCACTTCCGCTTTGGGGGCCAGCAACAGTTGCCAGGGCAAGCCTGGGCATGGCAGGGGGATGGTGGGCGCCAGGCCCCGCCCACTTCTGCTTTGTGGCCCAGCAACAGTTGCAAGGGCAACATTGGGCATGGCAGGGGGCTGGAGGGCGCCAGGCCCCGCCCACTTCCGCTTTGGGGCCAGCAACAGTTGCCAGGGAAAGTCAGGGCAAGCCTGGGCATCGCTGGGGGCTTGAGGGCGCCAGGCCCCGCCCACTTCCGCTTTGGGGGCCAGCAACAGTTGCCAGGTCAAGCCTGGGTATTGCAGGGGGCTGGTGGGCGCCAGGCCCCGCCCACTTCCGCTTTGGGGCCAGCAACAGTTGCCAGGGAAAGTCAGGGCAAGCCTGGGCATGGCTGGGGGCTTGAGGGCGCCAGGCCCCGCCCACTTCCGCTTTGGGGGCCAGCAACAGTTGCCAGGTCAAGCCTAGGTATTGCAGGGGGCTGGTGGGCGCCAGGCCCCGCCCACTTCCGCTTTGGGGCCCAGCAACAGTTGCCATGGCAAGCCTGGGTATGGCAGGGGGCTGAAGGGCGCCAGGCCCCGCCCACTTCCGCTTTGGGGCCCAGCAACAGTTGCCAGGGCAAGCCTGGGCATGGCAGGGGGCTGGAGGGCGCCAGGCCCCTCCCACTTCCGCTTTGGGGCCAGTAACAGTTGCCAGGGAAAGCCAGGGGCAAGCCTGGGCATGGCTGGGGGCTTGAGGGCGCCATGCCCCGCCCACTTCCGCTTTGGGGCCCAGCAACAGTTGACAGGGCAAGCCTGGGCAAGGCAGGGGGCTGGAGGGCGCCAGGCCCCGCCCACTTTCGCTTTGGGGCCCAGCAACAGATGCTAGGGCAAGACTGGGCATGGCAGGGGGCTGGAGGGCGCCAGGCCCCGCCCACTTCCACTTTGGGGCCCAGCAACAGTTGCCAGGGCAAGCCTGGGTATGGCAGGGGGCTGTAGGCGCCAGGCCCCGCCCACTTCCGCTTTGGGGGCCAGCAACAGTTGCCAGGGCAAGCCTGGGCATGGCAGGGGGCTGGTGGGCGCAAGGCCCCGCCCACTTCCGCTTTGGGGGCCAGCAACATTTGCCAGGGCAACCCTAGGCATGGCAGGGGGCTTGAGGGCGCCAGGCCCCACCCACTTCCGCTTTGGGGCCAGCAACAGTTGCCAGGGAAAGCCAGGGCAAGCCTGGGCATGGCTGGGGGCTTGAGGGCGCCAGGCCCCACGCACTTCCGCTTTGGGGCCAGCAACAGTTGCCAGGGAAAGCCAGGGCAAGCCTGGGCATGGCTGTGGGCTTGAGGGCGCCAGGCCCCGCCCACTTCCGTTTGGGTGTCAGCAACAGCTGCCAGGGCAACCCTGGGCATGGCAGGGTGCTTGAGGGCGCCAGGCCCCGCCCACTTCCGCTTTGGGGGCCAGCAACAGTTGCCAGGGCAACCCTGTGCATGGCAGGGGGCTTGAGGGCGCTAGGCCCCACCCACTTTCGCCTAGGGGCCAGCAACAGTTGCCAGGGAAAGCCAGGGCAAGCCTGGGCATGGCTGGGGGCTTGAGGGCGCCAGGCCCCGCCCAATTCCGCTTTGGGGCCCAGCAACAGTTGCCAGGGCAAGCCTGGGCATGGCAGGGGGCTGGAGGGCGCCAGGCCCCGACCACTTCCGCTTTGGGGCCCAGCAACAGTTGACAGGGCAAGCCTGGGCATGGCAGGGGGCTGGAGGGCGCCAGGCCCTGCCCACTTCTGCTTTGGGGGCCAGCAACAGTTGCCAGGTCAAGCCTGGGTATTGCAGGGGGCTGGTGGGCGCCAGGCCCCGCCCACTTCCGCTTTGGGGCCCAGCAACAGTTGCCATGGCAAGCCTAGGCATGGCAGGGGGCTGGTGGGTGCCAGGCCCCGCCCCACTTCCGCTTTGGGGGCCAGCAACAGTTGCCAGGGCAACCCTGGGCATGGCAGGGGGCTTGAGGGCGCCAGCCTCACCCACTTCCACTTTGGGGCCAGCAACAGTTGCCAGGGAAAGCCAGGGCAAGCCTGGGCATGGCTGGGGGCTTGAGGGCGCCAGGCTCCGCCCACTTCCGCTTTGGGTGTCAGCAACAGTTGCCAGGGCAAGCCTAGGCATGGCAGGGGGCTGGTGGGTGCCAGGCCCCGCCCACTTCCGCTTTGGGGGCCAGCAACAGTTGCCAGGGCAAGCCTGGGCATGGCAGGGGGATGGTGGGCGCCAGGCCCCGCCCACTTCTGCTTTGTGGCCCAGCAACAGTTGCAAGGGCAACATTGGGCATGGCAGGGGGCTGGAGGGTGCCAGGCCCCGCCCACTTCCGCTTTGGGGCCAGCAACAGTTGCCAGGGAAAGTCAGGGCAAGCCTGGGCATCGCTGGGGGCTTGAGGGCGCCAGGCCCCGCCCACTTCCGCTTTGGGGGCCAGCAACAGTTGCCAGGTCAAGCCTGGGTATTGCAGGGGGCTGGTGGGCGCCAGGCCCCGCCCACTTCCGCTTTGGGGCCAGCAACAGTTGCCAGGGAAAGTCAGGGCAAGCCTGGGCATGGCTGGGGGCTTGAGGGCGCCAGGCCCCGCCCACTTCCGCTTTGGGGGCCAGCAACAGTTGCCAGGTCAAGCCTAGGTATTGCAGGGGGCTGGTGGGCGCCAGGCCCCGCCCACTTCCGCTTTGGGGCTGTTACCATGTAGGCATATAGATATTGTTTTATACCATCATTAATGTAATGTGATTTTAACCATAGTATTATATGTATGTGTATATAAAAATAGGAATAGCTTAATAATCAGAGTTTAATGTTTAGACATTGTAATTTAGCTTGTTTTACTAAATAATATGAATGACCACTTTGTAACATATCAAATGCAACTGAATTCATTTAGGAGACAAAATGTCTAAGGCATACTGGTTAGCAGATGGAGATGTGTTGATTCACCCCCAATCAAACTTGTACATAATTAGCACAGACTATATATGTTTAGCAAAAGCAAGCAAACTATTGTCTAGTTATATTACAGGACAAGATACAACTGTTTATAGTCACACCCTAGAGGTGGAATAAACCAGGCGCACTTCAAAGAGAACAAACAATGTCAAATGCCATCAAACACAAGGTCCCACCATGCCCACATCCTAGAACATCTGAACAAACAGGAAAACCATAAAACTTGACATCTGGGAATATCAATAATGCCCCGAGAACAGGCAAACTCAATGGGTGAATCTGTAATATAAGGGAGGTATGGATAGTTAGTAGTCAGTTCAGATCAGAGGGACGGCTGAGAAGGAATGGGCTGGAGTGTTGGTTACAGGTAGCTATTGATATTCACTGGTCACTATGACCATGTAACTTGTAAGTATATAATTTATGTCAGTATCGTAGCAGTCTAAGTCTGTCAATTGTTTAATGTCGTTTTATGTAATATAAGCAAGGAGGCGTATATAAATATATATATAATAGCATATACATAAATCACTGTGTTAATCTATTCTGTATGGTTTGTTTTGCCTGTAAATAAATATCAGACTTTCTGAGCTAAAATTACAAGTCACGAACTCTTATATTTGGGGAATCAAATTATGACAAGTACTCTGCATATTGTATTGTAAAGTCTATTAGAATATAATTGCAGATGTCAAATATATATGTTATTATATCAATACCAGATATAATAAATATATTTTATATAATATTTCAATCTCAATAACTATTATTGGGATAAGATAGATATATGATTCCTAAAACTCAATAATGGCGACCACGGACGGGACTTGTACATTTTGGTATCTGATTGTATGATTATAATATTTATAAGGAGTAGCAGATGCGTGAAGCTGGCTACCTAACCTACAGAATCACAGTGAGGATGTATCTAGGAAAACGTAATACTATTGTGTATTTTTATCTTGCATTGTTTGTAGACCTAGAATAGTGTATTGGTGAAACAGAACTGATATTCCATTGTTACCATTATCTGGGAGTGCACGCTTAGATATTGATAATATGGCATTATTCAGAAACATTTTAACTAATACTATATTTACTAGGCTCAGCACAAGGGCTGGTTAGCCTGCTGACACAGTGCAAGATCACAGTGGGGTATGTTACTAAATAGGCACATGATAATTGTAAGGCCTAGAATAAAATAGAATGGAAATGAGCATTTCCAAATAAATGATAATTAGTACCAGATATTAGAGTTAACTTTGAGAATCCGGACACTCTCATTGGGAGGATATCTTGTGTACAAAATATAAATATAGCATTGCAAAACGTGTGCAATGCTGAATTTACATAAAGTTGCAGTAGCATTCAGGAAAATGCCCAAAACTGTTACTTTAGGAACTAGAGAGAAATCAGGTTCATGCCTCAAGAGGGCATGCCTGAAAATGAATGCAAAGGTGCATTCCTTCTTAAAATCCCTAAAGGTTAAGAAGTGTACTCAGAAGAATTCTGAGACAAAAGTAAATTTTCTGGCAGATTGTGAACAACCTGCCCAGATCTCTCATGAAGGGATCGCAGAAGCACCCAGCAAAGGTGTTAGGAGCAGGGATGAGACCACAGAGGGGCTCATTCACAAACAGACTACAAAGTTTGAAATAGTCACAGATGCTAATCAGGGCTCTGTAATAGAGGAAGAAAGTAATATTGGTTTGATTAAGGGGGGAGATCAGTACAATGAGGAGAGTGATTCTGCAGAATCCACTCTCACAGCCCCCATTGTGACAAAGAAACTTGTGTTGCCCTCAGGGAAAGGGGAACAGACAATAGCATTGTGTACACACACACCAATTGTAGGTAAAGTTGTCACAGAATTAAATGAGCAAATGTATTCAGCCACAAATATGTCTGAGCTGAGCAATGGCATGAATTTGAGCATGCATGATCACACAAAAGGTTCCACCATCTCTGTAACCCCCACACAGCAGTTAGAGACATCTAGTGGTGGAGCAAATGTTTGCAGTCTCTCAGAGAGACCAAATGCAAAGTGTCAATCTAGAAACACCACACCAAGTTTCAGCAATGATACAAAGTGTCACCAGGATGAATATGTTTTTGTATCCTGGAAACCTAACAATTTTGTTATAGATCTGGACAGGCAGAAAGCCCTCCTGAAACCTGCAAAAGGTATCTGGCACGGATTAACAAGTTTCTCTCCCCACAAGAGTATTTTCCAGGGCTGGCAAAATTCTCCAAGGCTGAAGAGTCGCACTGAACAGCAAGCACTGCAGATGGAGAAGTGCTGGATTCAGACCACTTCAGGGAGTGCAAACACAAGTCAGACGGTGGTATCACTCATTTTACTTTTAAAACCCAATGTAGCCATTGTTTGCTTTGAGAGGATCTCACATGTTAAACCAGCCCAGTTTTCCAAGTTAAATTTGCCCAGCATCATATATGCAGCAGAGTTTGTGCTGTCAATGACACACAAAACTACAGAAAGTAAAGACTGCCACGGACCAGCAACCATTGCTAGTTATTAAGTCCTTAAAAAACCATAGTTATGGAAAGTCTGCATCTGGCAGCATAGAGGAGAGAAATGGCACAGACCAGAAAACATGGCCAGCAATGTTGGACCAGTAGATAGCACAAAAGATATAGCAGCATTGTCACACCACTAGCAATGATAGTAATTGTATTTCTTTTTGTTTCAATTTTAGGTTACAAGTTCTACACAGCAGCAACAAAGCTCCAATTCACACCAAAGAACAAGTTCTACTAACCCTTTTATTGCTGCAATTATGCAAACAGCCAGTCTCCTGCACAGCCAGTATCTGTGGCCTAAGGAGGATCCAAAACTGTCACATGGACAAAAATCAAAGGACTTTTTTTTATTAGTTTCTTTCTCTTTCTTCAGTCCTTCAGAGAAGGAAAAGGTTTAACTACAGCAACTATTATTTGTTTTCTGGACACATGGACAAAATCCCCTTTTCTCTTCTTCAGGAGAAGTTCATTAACCCCCTCACTACAGCAATCATTGTTTGTTTGTTTGTCAGGACACTGTGACATATGGACATTCCATTTACAGTGTGCATCATTCTCACCACCAAGTATGCAGAATCCTTTTGTACATACATTTTTAATTGCCGATCAATTCACACATATGATCTTCATTCTTATGTAACTGTATATACCTTGTAAATATTGTATGTTTTTCTTTTCATCTTCTTCTTATGAATATATGCTGATTATATATATATACGCTTCCTTCTTAAAAAGCTTCAAACTAACTTAAATATCAGACAAAGAATGGTATGCCTTACATCAAATTGGAAAAGAAAAATGTTTTGTTAGTTGTTGAGATGGACCATTCTCTTAATACAGACATAACCAAGTCTAAGAGAATGAATAATAGCATAGATGGAATATTGTAGTCATTGTATATGCACATGGCTGCATATCACACAACACTGGAAGGAATCAGATATAGTCAAACCCATTCTTAACAGATATCTAATATTTGTTTGAAGCAAAATCGTAGTCATTTATTGTATTGATAGGATGTTGTCATAGATATGTCAAATCAAAATATTATTGTTAGTTATTGGATTTAGCTGGTGTATGGTTATTTTAGTTTAAGATAAGGTAGTATATAGGAAGGTAGGTAAGAGATCAGAGACTGAATGGTAAATTATTATTCAGTGAGGAAATTTAGTATAAATGGAGTGGATCCTTTAGAATCTACCCCAGACATTTACCTGCCAATGCCTGAAGATAAATGTTCTTATCAACAAGTAAAGCAAAAATACTTGGTTAAAGTTTCAACTGCTGTATTCAACGTCACAAACTGTTTTGTTCAACACAACGGGGTTGGGGTTAAAGAGAGACATGGACACTGATCATGATTGCAGCGCGATAATCTTAAAGGTCGCACAAGGACACTTGTCACGATCACAGCGATAATCGTAAAGGACATACAAAGCAAACTCGCTAAGGACTGCATTAATGAGGGTTATCAAAGGCCCCCTGCTTTGCAAAACTGTGGTGAAGAAATTTATCAAAACCACAGCACTCCAAGGGCCACACACATTCCCTCTATACATGGCAACATGGCAAGCAAGTCAACAGCGTCTATGAAGAATTCTACTTCTACGTCCACCATACTGCAAATGTAAAGTGTCTCCAAGAACTGCAACCCACACAGGTGACAGCCCTCAGCCAGGAAATCACTGTGAGCAACAGTACAAGGAAAGTGTCCTCACTCATCGACCAAACAACATCTACAAGGCAAGCTGTGGCGTGGCATATAACTGTCTGTAGCAATGAAAATATTTTCCTCATGAATACTGAATATAAATAACCTCTGTCCCTGGTCAAATTTAGTTATTATAGGGTAAATTAGGTTAATTAAATGAAGGATATTTCATATCAATGGTTAATTTATGGTTAGGATAGTTTGGAAAAGAAATGTTTGGAAATATATAAGAAACAATTATGGTAATTTACTGTGTGACCAATCAAAATAATTTCTCATGGTCACAAGCGGGGGACTGTTACCATGTAGGCATATAGATATTGTTTTATACCATCATTAATGTAATGTGATTTTAACCATAGTATTATATGTATGTGTATATAAAAATAGGAATAGCTTAATAATCAGAGTTTAATGTTTAGACATTGTAATTTAGCTTGTTTTACTAAATAATATGAATGACCACTTTGTAACATATCAAATGCAACTGAATTCATTTAGGAGACAAAATGTCTAAGGCATACTGGTTAGCAGATGGAGATGTGTTGATTCACCCCCAGTCAAACTTGTACATAATTAGCACAGACTATATATGTTTAGCAAAAGCAAGCAAACTATTGTCTAGTTATATTACAGGACAAGATACAACTGTTTATAGTCACACCCTAGAGGTGGAATAAACCAGGCGCACTTCAAAGAGAACAAACAATGTCAAATGCCATCAAACACAAGGTCCCACCATGCCCACATCCTAGAACATCTGAACAAACAGGAAAACCATAAAACTTGACATCTGGGAATATCAATAATGCCCCGAGAACAGGCAAACTCAATGGGTGAATCTGTAATATAAGGGAGGTATGGATAGTTAGTAGTCAGTTCAGATCAGAGGGACGGCTGAGAAGGAATGGGCTGGAGTGTTGGTTACAGGTAGCTATTGATATTCACTGGTCACTATGAATATTGGGGCCAGCAACAGTTGCCAGGGAAAGCCAGGGCAAGCCTGGGCATGGCTGGGGGCTTGAGGGCGCCAGGCCCCGCCCACTTCCGCTTTGGGTGTCAGCAACAGCTGACAGGGCAACTCTGGGCATGGCAGGGGGCTTGAGGGCGCCAGGCCCCGCCCACTTCCGCTTTGGGGGCCAGCAACAGTTGCCAGGGAAGCCTGGGCATGGCAGGGGGATGGTGGGCGCCAGGCCCCGCCTACTTCCGCTTTGGGGGCTAGCAACAGTTGCCAGGGCAAGCCTAGGCATGGCAGGGGGCTGGTGGGTGCCAGGCCCCGCCTAATTCCGCTTTGGGGGCCAGCAACAGTGTCCAGGGCAACCCTGGGCATGACAGGGGGCTTGAGGGCGCCAGGCCCCGCCCACTTCCGCTTTGGGGGCCAGCAACAGTTGCCAGGTCAAGCCTGGGTATTGCAGGGGGCTGGTGGGCGCCAGGCCCCGCCTACTTCCGCTTTGGGGCCCAGCAACAGCTGCCAGGGGAATCTTGGGCATGGCAGGGGGCTGGAGGGCGCCAGGCCCCGCCCACTTCCGCTTTGGGGCCCAGACACAGTTGCCATGGCAAGCCTGGGCATGGCAGGGGGCTGGAGTGCGCCAGGCCCCGCCCACTTCTGCTTTAGGGCCCAGCAACAGATGCTAGGGCAAGCCTGGGCAGGGCAGGGGGCTGGAGGGCGCCAGACCCCGCCCACTTTCGCTTTGGGGCCCAGCAACAGTTGCCAGGGCAAGCCTGGGTATGGCAGGGGGCTGTAGGGCGCCAGGCCCCGCCCACTTCCGCTTTGGGGCTCAGTAACAGTTGCCAGGGCAAGCCTGGGCATTGCAAGGAGCTGGATGGCGCCAGTCCCCGCCCACTTCCGCTTTGGGGACCAGCAACAGTTGCCAAGGCAAGCCTGGGCATGGCAGGGGGCTTGAGGGCGCCAGACCCCGCCCATTTCCGCTTTTGGGTGTCAGCAACAGCTGCCAGGGCAACCCTGGGCATAGCAGGGGGCTTGAGGGCGCCAGGCCCCGCCCACTTCCGCTTTGGGGGCCAGCAACAGTTGCCAGGGCAAGCCTGGGCATGGCAGGGGGATGGTGGGCGCCAGGCCCCGCCCACTTCCGCTTTGGATCCCAGCAACAGTTGCAAGGGCAACATTGGGCATGGCAGGGGGCTGGAGGGCGCCAGGCCCCGCCCACTTCCGCTTTGGGGCCCAGCAACAGTTGCCAGGGCAAGCCTGGGCATGGCAGGGGGCTTGAGGGCGCCAGTCCCCGCCCACTTCCGCTTTGGGTGTCAGCAACAGCTGCCAGGGCAACCCTGAGCATGGCAGGGGGCTTTAGGGCGCCAGGCCCCGCCCACTTCCGCTTTGGGGGCCAGCAACAGTTGCCAGGGCAAGCCTGGGCATGGCAGGGGGATGGTGGGCGCCAGGCCCCGCCCACTTCCGCTTTGGGGCCCAGCAACAGTTGCCAGGGCAACATTGGACATGGCAGGGGGCTTGAGGGCGCCAGGCCCCGCCCACTTCCGCTTTGGGGCCCAGCAACAGTTGCCAGGGCAAGCCTGGGCATGGCAGGGGGCTGGTGGGCGCCAGGCCCCGCCCACTTCCGCTTTGGGGCCCAGCAATTGTTGCCTGGGCAAGCCTGGGCATGGCAGGGGGCTGGAGGGCGCCAGGCCCAGCCCACTTCCGCTTTGGGGCCCAGCAACAGTTGCCAGGGCAAGCCTGGGTATGGCAGGGGGCTGGAGGGCGCCAGGCCCCGCCCACTTCCGCTTTGGGGCCCAGCAACAGTTGCCAGGGCAAGCCTGGGCATGGCAGGGGGCTGGAGGGCGCCAGTCCCCGCCCACTTCCGCTTTGGGGCCAGCAACAGTTGCCATGGAAAGCCTGGGCAAGCCTGGGCATGGCTGGGGGCTTGACGGCGCCAGGCCCCGCCCACTTCCGCTTTGGGGCCCAGCAAAAGTTGATAGGGCAAGCCTGGGCAAGGCAGGGGGCTGGAGGGCGCCAGACCCCGCCCACTTCCGCTTTGGGGCCCAGCAACAGTTGCCAGGGCAAGCCTGGGCATGGCAGGGGGCTTGAGGGCGCCAGGCCCCACCCACTTTCGCCTAGGGGCCAGCAACAGTTGCCAGGGAAAGCCAGGGCAAGCCTGGGCATGGCTGGGGGCTTGAGGGCGCCAGGCCCCGCCCACTTCCGCTTTGGGGCCCAGCAACAGTTGCCAGGGCAAGCCTGGGCATGGCAGGGGGCTGGAGGGCGCCAGGCCCCGCCCATTTCCGCTTTGGGGCCCAGCAACAGTTGACAGGGCAAGCCTGGGCATGGCAGGGGGCTGGAGGGCGCCAGGCCCTGCCCACTTCTGCTTTGGGGGCCAGCAACAGTTGCCAGGTCAAGCCTGGGTATTGCAGGGGGCTGGTGGGCGCCAGGCCCCGCCCACTTCCGCTTTGGGGCCAGCAACAGTTGCCAGGGAAAGCCAGGGCAAGCCTGGGTATGGCAGGGGGCTGGAGGGCGCCAGGCCCCGCCCACTTCCGCTTTGGGGCCCAGCAACAGTTGCCAGGGCAAGCCTGGGCATGGCAGGGGGCTGGAGGGCGCCAGTCCCCGCCCACTTCCGCTTTGGGGCCAGCAACAGTTGCCATGGAAAGCCTGGGCAAGCCTGGGCATGGCTGGGGGCTTGACGGCGCCAGGCCCCGCCCACTTCCGCTTTGGGGCCCAGCAACAGTTGATAGGGCAAGCCTGGGCAAGGCAGGGGGCTGGAGGGCGCCAGACCCTGCCCACTTCCGCTTTGGGGCCCAGCAACAGTTGCCAGGGCAAGCCTGGGCATGGCAGGGGGCTGGAGGGCGCCAGGCCCCGCCCACTTCTGCTTTAGGGCCCAGCAACAGATGCCAGGTCAAGCCTGGGTATTGCAGGGGGCTGGTGGGCGCCTGGCCCCGCCCACTTCTGCTTTGGGGCCCAGCAACAGTTGCCATGGCAAGCCTAGGCATGGCAGGGGGCTGGTGGGTGCCAGGCCCCGCCCACTTCCGCTTTGGGGCTCAGCAACAGTTGCCAGGGCAAGCCTAGGCATGGCAGGGGGCTGGTGGGTGCCAGGCCCCGCCCACTTCCGCTTTGGGGCCCAGCAACAGTTGCCAGGGCAAGCCTAGGCATGGCAGGGGGCTGGTGGGTGCCAGGCCCCGCCCACTTCCGCTTTGGGGCCCAGCAACAGTTGCCATGGCAAGCCTGGGCATGGCAGGGGGCTGGAGGGCGCCAGGCCCTGCCCACTTCTGCTTTGGGGCCCAGCAACAGTTGCCAGGGCAAGCCTGGGCATGGCGGGGGGCTTGAGGGCACCAGGCCCCGCCCAATTCATCTTTGGGGCCCAGCAACAGTTGCCAGGGCAAGCCTGGGCATGGCAGGGGGCTGGAGGGCGCCAGGCCCCGCCCACTTCCGCTTTGGGGCCCAGCAACAGTTGCCATGGCAAGCCTAGGCATGGCAGGGGGCTGGTGGGTGCCAGGCCCCGCCCACTTCCGCTTTGGGGGCCAGCAACAGTTGCCAGGGCAACCCTGGGCATGGCAGGGGGCTTGAGGGCGCCAGGCCCCACCAACTTCCGCTTTGGGGCAAGCAACAGTTGCCAGGGAAAGCCAGGGCAAGCCTGGGCATGGCTGGGGGCTTAAGGGCGCCAGGCCCCGCCCACTTCCGCTTTGGGGGTCAGCAACAGTTGCCAGGTCAAGCCTGGGTATTGCAGGGGGCTGGTGGGCGCCAGGCCCCGCCCACTTCCGCTTTGGGGCCCAGCAACAGTTGCCATGGCAAGCCTAGGCATGGCAGGGGGCTGGTGGGTGCCAGGCCCCGCCCACTTCCGCTTTGGGGTCCAGCAACAGTTGCCAGGGCAACCCTGGGCATGGCAGGGGGCTTGAGGGCGCCAGGCCCCACCCATTTGCGCTTTGGGGCCAGCAACAGTTGCCAGGGAAAGCCAGGGCAAGCCTGGGCATGGCTGGGGGCTTGAGGGCGCCAGGCCCCGCCCACTTCCGCTTTGGGTGTCAGCAACAGCTGCCAGGGCAACCCTGGGCATGGCAGGGGGCTTGAGGGCGCCAGGCCCCGCCCACTTCCGCTTTGGGGGCCAGCAACAGTTGCCAGGGAAGCCTGGGCATGGCAGGGGGATGGTGGGCGCCAGGCCCCGCCCACTTCATCTTTGGGGCCCAGCAACAGTTGCCAGGGCAAGCCTGGGCATGGCAGGGGGCTTGAGGGCGCCAGGCCCCACCCATTTGCGCTTTGGGGCCAGCAACAGTTGCCAGGGAAAGCCAGGGCAAGCCTGGGCATGGCAGGGGGCTTGAGGGCGCCAGGCCCCGCCCACTTCCGCTTTGGGGGCCAGCAACAGTTGCCAGGGCAAGCCTGGGCATGGCGGGGGGCTTGAGGGCGCCAGGCCCCGCCCACTTCATCTTTGGGGCCCAGCAACAGTTGCCATGGCAAGCCTAGGCATGGCAGGGGGCTGGTGGGTGCCAGGCCCCGCCCACTTCCGCTTTGGGGGCCAGCAACAGTTGCCAGGGCAAGCCTGGGCATGGCAGGGGGATGGTGGGCGCCAGGCCCCGCCCACTTCCGCTTTGGGGCCCAGCAACAGTTGCCAGGGCAACATTGTGCATGGCAAGGGGCTGGAGGGCGCCAGGCCCCGCCCACTTCCGCTTTGGGGCCCAGCAACAGTTGCCAGGGCAAGACTGGGCATGGCAGGGGGCTGGAGGGTGCCAGGCCCCGCCTACTTCCGCTTTGGGGCCCAGCAACAGCTGCAAGGGCAATCTTGGGCATGGCAGGGGGCTGGAGGGCGCCAGGCCCCGCCCACTTCCGCTTTGGGGCCCAGCAACAGTTGCCAGGGCAAGCCTGGGCATGGCAGGGGGCTAGAGGGCGCCAGGCCCCGCCCACTTCTGCTTTAGGGCCCAGCAACAGATGCTAGGGCAAGCCTGGGCATGGCAGGGGGCTGGAGGGCGCCAGTCCCCGCCCACTTCCGCTTTGGGGCCAGCAACAGTTGCCATGGAAAGCCTGGGCAAGCCTGGGCATGGCTGGGGGCTTGACGGCGCCAGGCCCCGCCCACTTCCGCTTTGGGGCCCAGCAACAGTTGATAGGGCAAGCCTGGGCAAGGCAGGGGGCTGGAGGGCGCCAGACCCCGCCCACTTCCGCTTTGGGGCCCAGCAACAGTTGCCAGGGCAAGCCTGGGCATGGCAGGGGGCTGGAGGGCGCCAGGCCCCGCCCACTTCTGCTTTAGGGCCCAGCAACAGATGCCAGGTCAAGCCTGGGTATTGCAGGGGGCTGGTGGGCGCCTGGCCCCGCCCACTTCCGCTTTGGGGCCCAGCAACAGTTGCCATGGCAAGCCTAGGCATGGCAGGGGGCTGGTGGGTGCCAGGCCCCGCCCACTTCCGCTTTGGGGCTCAGCAACAGTTGCCAGGGCAAGCCTAGGCATGGCAGGGGGCTGGTGGGTGCCAGGCCCCGCCCACTTCCGCTTTGGGGCCCAGCAACAGTTGCCAGGGCAAGCCTAGGCATGGCAGGGGGCTGGTGGGTGCCAGGCCCCGCCCACTTCCGCTTTGGGGCCCAGCAACAGTTGCCATGGCAAGCCTGGGCATGGCAGGGGGCTGGAGGGCGCCAGGCCCTGCCCACTTCTGCTTTGGGGCCCAGCAACAGTTGCCAGGGCAAGCCTGGGCATGGCGGGGGGCTTGAGGGCACCAGGCCCCGCCCAATTCATCTTTGGGGCCCAGCAACAGTTGCCAGGGCAAGCCTGGGCATGGCAGGGGGCTGGAGGGCGCCAGGCCCCGCCCACTTCCGCTTTGGGGCCCAGCAACAGTTGCCATGGCAAGCCTAGGCATGGCAGGGGGCTGGTGGGTGCCAGGCCCCGCCCACTTCCGCTTTGGGGGCCAGCAACAGTTGCCAGGGCAACCCTGGGCATGGCAGGGGGCTTGAGGGCGCCAGGCCCCACCAACTTCCGCTTTGGGGCAAGCAACAGTTGCCAGGGAAAGCCAGGGCAAGCCTGGGCATGGCTGGGGGCTTAAGGGCGCCAGGCCCCGCCCACTTCCGCTTTGGGGGTCAGCAACAGTTGCCAGGTCAAGCCTGGGTATTGCAGGGGGCTGGCGGGCGCCAGGCCCCGCCCACTTCCGCTTTGGGGCCCAGCAACAGTTGCCATGGCAAGCCTAGGCATGGCAGGGGGCTGGTGGGTGCCAGGCCCCGCCCACTTCCGCTTTGGGGTCCAGCAACAGTTGCCAGGGCAACCCTGGGCATGGCAGGGGGCTTGAGGGCGCCAGGCCCCACCCATTTGCGCTTTGGGGCCAGCAACAGTTGCCAGGGAAAGCCAGGGCAAGCCTGGGCATGGCTGGGGGCTTGAGGGCGCCAGGCCCCGCCCACTTCCGCTTTGGGTGTCAGCAACAGCTGCCAGGGCAACCCTGGGCATGGCAGGGGGCTTGAGGGCGCCAGGCCCCGCCCACTTCCGCTTTGGGGGCCAGCAACAGTTGCCAGGGAAGCCTGGGCATGGCAGGGGGATGGTGGGCGCCAGGCCCCGCCTACTTCCGCTTTGGGGGCCAGCAACAGTTGCCAGGGCAAGCCTGGGCATGGCGGGGGGCTTGAGGGCGCCAGGCCCCGCCCACTTCATCTTTGGGGCCCAGCAACAGTTGCCATGGCAAGCCTAGGCATGGCAGGGGGCTGGTGGGTGCCAGGCCCCGCCCACTTCCGCTTTGGGGGCCAGCAACAGTTGCCAGGGCAAGCCTGGGCATGGCAGGGGGATGGTGGGCGCCAGGCCCCGCCCACTTCCGCTTTGGGGCCCAGCAACAGTTGCCAGGGCAACATTGTGCATGGCAAGGGGCTGGAGGGCGCCAGGCCCCGCCCACTTCCGCTTTGGGGCCCAGCAACAGTTGCCAGGGCAAGACTGGGCATGGCAGGGGGCTGGAGGGTGCCAGGCCCCGCCTACTTCCGCTTTGGGGCCCAGCAACAGCTGCAAGGGCAATCTTGGGCATGGCAGGGGGCTGGAGGGCGCCAGGCCCCGCCCACTTCCGCTTTGGGGCCCAGCAACAGTTGCCAGGGCAAGCCTGGGCATGGCAGGGGGCTAGAGGGCACCAGGCCCCGCCCACTTCTGCTTTAGGGCCCAGCAACAGATGCTAGGGCAAGCCTGGGCATGGCAGGGGGCTGGAGGGCGCCAGGCCCCGCCCACTTCCGCTTTGGGGCCCAGCAACAGTTGCCAGGGCAAGCCAGGGCATGGCAGGGGGCTGTAGGGCGCTAGGCCTCGCACACTTCCGCTTTGGGGCTCAGCAACAGTTGCCAGGGCAAGCATAGGCATGGCAGGGGGCTGGTGGGTGCCAGGCCCCGCCCACTTCTGCTTTGGGGGCCAGCAACAGTTGCCAGGGAAAGCCAGGGCAAGCCTGGGCATGGCTGGGGGCTTGAGGGCGCCAGGCCCCGCCCACTTCCGCTTTGGGGGCCAGCAACAGTTGCCAGGGCAAACCTGGGCATGGCAGGGGGATGGTGGGCGCCAGGCCCCGCTTCTTCCGCTTTGGGGGTCAGCAACAGCTGCCAGGGCAACCCTGGGCATGGCAGTGGGCTGGAGGGTGCCAGGCCCCGCCCACTTCCGCTTTGGGGCCCAGCAACAGTTGCCAGGGCAACCCTGGGCATGGCAGGGGGCTTGAGGGCGCCAGGCCCCACCCACTACCGCTTTGGGGCCAGCAACAGTTGCCAGGGAAAGCCAGGGCAAGCCTGGGCATGGCAGGGGGCTGGAGGGTGCCAGACCCCGCCCACTTCCGCTTTGGGGGCCAGCAACAGATGCCAGGGCAAGCCTGGGCATGGCAGGCGGCTGGTGAACGCAAAGCCCCGCCCACTTTCGCTTTGGGGCCCAGCAACAGTTGCCAGGGCAAGCCTGGGCATGGCAGGGGGATGGAGGGCGCCAGGCCCCGCCCACTTCCGCTTTGGGGCCCAGCAACAGTTGCCAGGGCAAGACTGGGTATGGCAGGGGGCTGGTGGGTGCCAGGCCCCACCCACTTCCGCTTTGGTTCCCAGCAACAGTTGCCAGGACAAGGCAGGGGGCTGGAGGGCGCCAGGCCCCGCCCACTTCCGCTTTGGGGCTCAGCAACAGTTGCCACGGCAAGCCTGGGCATGGCAGGGGGCTGGTGGGTGCCAGGCCCCGCCCACTTCCGCTTTGGGGGCCAGCAACAGTTGCCAGGGCAAGCCTGGGCATGGCAGGGGGCTGGAGGGCGCCAGGCCCCGCCCACTTCCGCTTTGGGGGCCAGCAACAGTTGCCAGGGCAAGCCTGGGCATGGCAGGGGGATGGTGGGCGCCAGGCCCCGCCCACTTCCGCTTTGGGGCCCAGCAACAGTTGCCAGGGAAAGCCAGGGCAAGCCTGGGCATGGCTGGGGGCTTGACGGCGCCAGGCCCCGCCCACTTCCGCTTTGGGGCCCAGCAACAGTTGACAGGGCAAGCTTGGGCATGGCAGGGGGCTGGAGGGCGCCAGGCCCCGCCCACTTCCGCTTTGGGGCCAGCAACAGTTGACAGGGCAAGCCTGGGCATGGCAGGGGGCTGGTGGGCGCCAGGCCCCGACCACTTCCGCTTTGGGGCCCAGCAACAGTTGCCAGGGAAAGCCAGGGCAAGCCTGGGCATGGCTGGGGGCTTGAGGGCGCCAGGCCCCGCCCACTTTCGCTTTGGGGCCCAGCAACAATTGCCAGGGCAACCCTGGGCATGGCAGGGGGCTTGAGGGCGCCAGGCCCCACCCACTTCCGCTTTGGGGCCAGCAACAGTTGCCAGGGAAAGCCAGGGCAAGCCTGGGCATGGCTGGGGGCTTGAGGGCGCAAGGCCCCGCCCACTTCCACTTTGGGTGTCAGCAACCCTGGGCATTGCAGGGGGCTGGAGGGCGCCAGGCCCCGTCCACTTCCACTTTGGGGGCCAGCAAAAGTTGACAGGGCAAGTCTGGGCATGGCAGGGAGCTGTTGGCGCCAGGCCCCGCCCACTTCCGCTTTGGGGCCCAGCAACAGTTGCCAGGGAAAGCCTGGGTATTGCAGGGGGATGGTGGGTGCCAGGCCCCGCCTACTTCCGCTTTGGGGACCAGCAACAGCTGCCAGGGCAATCTTGGGCATGGCTGGGGGCTGGAGGGGTCCAGGCCCCGCCCACTTTCGCTTTGGGGCCCAGCAACAGTTGCCAGGGCAACCCTGGGCATGGCAGGAGGCTTGAGGGCGCCAGGCCCCACCCACTTCCGCTTTGGGGCCAGCAACAGTTGCCAGGGAAAGCCAGGGCAAGCCTGGGCATGGCTGGGGGCTTGAGGGCGCCAGGCCCCGCCCACTTCCGATTTGGGGGCCAGCAACAGCTGCCAGGGCAACCCTGGGCATGGCAGGGGGATGGAGGGCGCCAGGCCCCGCCCACTTCCGCTTTGGGGGCCAGCAACAGTTGCCATGGCAAGCCTGGGCATGGCAGGGGGATGGAGGGCGCCAGGCCCCGCCCACTTCCGCTTTGGGGGCCAGCAACAGTTGCCATGGCAAGCCTGGGCATGGCAGGGGGCTGGAGGGTGCCAGGCCCCGCCCACTTCCGCTTTGGGGGCCAGCAACAGTTGCCATGGCAAGCCTGGGCATGGCAGGGGGATGGAGGGCGCCAGGCCCCGCCCACTTCCGCTTTGGGGCCCAGCAACAGTTGCCAGGGCAAGACTGGGTATGGCAGGGGGCTGGTGGGTGCCAGGCCCCACCCACTTCCGCTTTGGTTCCCAGCAACAGTTGCCAGGGCAAGGCAGGGGGCTGGAGGGCGCCAGGCCCCGCCCACTTCCGCTTTGGGGCTCAGCAACAGTTGCCAGGGCAAGCCTGTGCATGGCAGGGGGCTGGTGGGTGCCAGGCCCCGCCCACTTCCGCTTTGGGGGCCAGCAACAGTTGCCAGGGCAAGCCTGGGCATGGCAGGGGGCTGGAGGGTGCCAGGCCATGCCCACTTCCGCTTTGGGGCCCATCAACAGTTGCCTGGGCAGGGCAGGGGGCTGGGGGCGCCAGGCCCCGCCCACTTCCGCTTTGGGGGCCAGCAACAGTTGCCAGGGCAACCCTGGGCATGGCAGGGGGCTTGAGGGTGCCAGGACCCGCCCACTTCCGCTTTGGGGCCCATCAACAGTTGCCTGGGCATGGCAGGGGGCTGGGGGGCGCCAGGCCCCGCCCACTTCCGCTTTGGGGCCCACCAACAGTTGCCAGGGAAAGCCAGGGCAAGCCTGGGCATGGCTGGGGGCTTGACGGCGCCAGGCCCCGCCCACTTCCGCTTTGGGGCCCAGCAACAGTTGACAGGGCAAGCTTGGGCATGGCAGGGGGCTGGAGTGCGCCAGGCCCCGCCCACTTCCGCTTTGGGGGCCAGCAACAGTTGACAGGGCAAGGCTGGGCATGGCAGGTGGCTGGTGGGCGCCAGGCCCCGCCCACTTCCGCTTTGGGGCCCAGCAACAGTTGCCAGGGAAAGCCAGGGCAAGCCTGGGCATGGCTGGGGGCTTGAGGGCGCCAGGCCCCGCCCACTTCCTCTTTGGGGCCCAGCAACAGTTGCCAGGGCAACCCTGGGCATGGCAGGGGGCTTGAGGGCGCCAGGCCCCACCCACTTCCGCTTTGGGGCCAGCAACAGTTGCCAGGGAAAGCCAGGGCAAGCCTGGGCATGGCTGGGGGCTTGAGGGCGCCAGGCCCTGCCCACTTCTGCTTTGGGTGTCAGCAACCCTGGGCATGGCAGGGGGCTGGAGGGCGCCAGGCCCCGTCCACTTCCGCTTTGGGGGCCAGCAACAGTTGACAGGGCAAGCCTGGGCATGGCAGGGGGCTGTTGGCGCCAGGCCCCGCCCACTACCGCTTTGGGGCCCAGCAACAGTTGCCAGGGAAAGCCTGGGTATTGCAGGGGGATGGTGGGTGCCAGGCCCCGCCTACTTCCGCTTTGGGGCCCAGCAACAGCTGCCAGGGCAATCTTGGGCATGGCAGGGGGCTAAAGGGGTCCAGGCCCCGCCCACTTCCGCTTTGGGGCCCAGCAACAGTTGCCATGGCAAGCCTAGGCATGGCAGGGGGCTGGTGGGTGCCAGGCCCCGCCCACTTCCGCTTTGGGGGACAGCAACAGTTGCCAGGGCAACCCTGGGCATGGCAGGGGGCTTGAGGGCGCCAGGCCCCACCCACTTCCACTTTGGGTGTCAGCAACAGCTGCCAGGGCAACCCTGGGCATGGCAGGGGGCTTGAGGGCGCCAGGCCCCGCACACTTCCGCTTTGGGGCCAGCAACAGTTGCCAGGGAAAGCCAGGGCAAGCCTGGGCATGGCTGGGGGCTTGAGGGCGCCAGGCCCCGCCCACTTCCACTTTGGGTGTCAGCAACAGCTGCCAGGGCAACCCTGGGCATGGCAGGGGGCTTGAGGGCGCCAGGCCCCGCACACTTCCGCTTTGGGGGCCAGCAACAGTTGCCATGGCAAGCCTGGGCATGGCAGGGGGATGGTGGGCGCCAGGCCCCGCCTACTTCCGATTTGTGGCCCAGCAACAGTTGCAAGGGCAACATTGGGCATGGCAGGGGGCTGGAGGGCGCCAGGCCCCGCCCACTTCCGCTTTGGGGCCCAGCAACAGTTGTCAGGGCAAGCCTGGGCATGGCAGGGGGCTGGAGGGCGCCAGGCCCCGCCCACTTCCGCTTTGGGGGCCAGCAACAGTTGACAGGGCAAGCCTGGGCATGGCAGGGGGCTGGTGGGCGCCAGGCCCCGCCCACTTCCGCTTTGGGGCCCAGCAACAGTTGCCAGGGAAAGCCAGGGCAAGCCTGGGCATGGCTGGGGGCTTGAGGGCGCCAGGCCCCGCCCACTTTCGCTTTGGGGCCCAGCAACAGTTTCCAGGGCAACCCTGGGCATGGCAGGGGGCTTGAGGGTGCCAGGCCCCGCCCACTTCCGCTTTGGGGCCCATCAACAGTTGCCTGGGCATGGCAGGGGGCTGGGGGGCGCCAGGCCCCGCCCACTTCCGCTTTGGGGCCCAGCAACAGTTGCCAGGGCAAGCCTGGATATGGCAGGGGGCTGGAGGGCGCCAGGCCCCGCCCACTTCCGCTTTGGGGCCCAGCAACAGTTGCCAGGGCAAGCATGGGCATGGCAGGGGGCTGGAGGGCGCCAGGCCCCGCCCACTTCCGCTTTGGGGCCCAGCAACAGTTGTCAGGGCAAGCCTGGGCATGGCAGGGGGCTGGAGGGCGCCAGGCCCCGCCCACTTCCGCTTTGGGGGCCAGCAACAGTTGACAGGGCAAGCCTGGGCATGGCAGGGGGCTGGTGGGCGCCAGGCCCCGCCCACTTCCGCTTTGGGGCCCAGCAACAGTTGCCAGGGAAAGCCAGGGCAAGCCTGGGCATGGCTGGGGGCTTGAGGGCGCCAGGCCCCGCCCACTTTCGCTTTGGGGCCCAGCAACAGTTGACAGGGCAAGCCTGGGCATGGCAGGGGGCTGGAGTGCGCCAGGCCCCACCCACTTCCGCTTTGGGGGCCAGCAACAGTTTACAGGGCAAGCCTGGGCATGGCAGGGGGCTGGTGGGCGCCAGGCCCCGCCCACTTCCGCTTTGGGGCCCAGCAACAGTTGCCAGGGCAAGCCGGGGCATGGCTGGGGGCTGGAGGGTGCCAGGCCCCGCCCACTTCCGCTTTGGGGCCCAGCAACAGTTGCCAGGGCCAGCCTTGGTATGGCAGAGGGCTGGAGGGCGACAGGCCCCGCCCACTTCCGCTTTGGGGCCCAGCAACAGTTGACAGGGCAAGCCTGGGCATGGCAGGGGGCAGGAGGGCGCCAGGCCCGCCCACTTCCGCTTTGGGGGCCAGCAACAGTTGCCAGGGCAAGCCTGGGCATGGCAGGTGGCTGGTGGGCGCCAGGCCCCGCCCACTTCCGCTTTGGGGGCAGCAACAGTTGCCAGGGAAAGCCAGGGCAAGCCTGGGCATGGCTGGGGGCTTGAGGGCGCCAGGCCCCGCCCACTTCCGCTTTGGGGCCCAGCAACAGTTGCCAGGGAAAGCCAGGGCAAGCCTGGGCATGACAGGGGGCTGGAGGGCGCCAGGCCCAGCCCACTTCCGCTTTGGGGGCCAGCAACAGTTGACAGGGCAAGCCTGGGCATGGCAGGGGGCTGGAGGGCGCCAGGCCCCGCCCACTTACGCTTTGGGGCTCAGCAACAGTTGCCAGGGCAAGCCTGGGCATGGCAGGGGGCTGGAGGGCGCCAGGCCCCGCCCACTTCCGCTTTGGGGGCCAGCAACAGTTGCCAGGGCAAGCCTGGGCATGGCAGGGGGATGGTGGGCGCCAGGCCCCGCCCACTTCCGCTTTGGGGCCCAGCAACAGTTGCAAGGGCAACATTGTGCATGGCAGGGGGCTGGAGGGCGCCAGGCCCCGCCCACTTCCGCTTTGGGGCCCAGCAACAGTTGCCAGGGCAAGCCTGGGCATGGCAGGGGGCTTGAGGGCGCCAGTCCCCGCCCATTTCCGCTTTTGGGTGTCAGCAACAGCTGCCAGGGCAACCCTGGGCATAGCAGGGGGCTTGAGGGCGCCAGGCCCCGCCCACTTCCGCTTTGGGGGCCAGCAACAGTTGCCAGGGCAAGCCTGGGCATGGCAGGGGGATGGTGGGCGCCAGGCCCCGCCCACTTCCGCTTTGGATCCCAGCAACAGTTGCAAGGGCAACATTGGGCATGGCAGGGGGCTGGAGGGCGCCAGGCCCCGCCCACTTCCGCTTTGGGGCCCAGCAACAGTTGCCAGGGCAAGCCTGGGCATGGCAGGGGGCTTGAGGGCGCCAGTCCCCGCCCACTTCCGCTTTGGGTGTCAGCAACAGCTGCCAGGGCAACCCTGAGCATGGCAGGGGGCTTTAGGGCGCCAGGCCCCGCCCACTTCCGCTTTGGGGGCCAGCAACAGTTGCCAGGGCAAGCCTGGGCATGGCAGGGGGATGGTGGGCGCCAGGCCCCGCCCACTTCCGCTTTGGGGCCCAGCAACAGTTGCCAGGGCAACATTGGACATGGCAGGGGGCTTGAGGGCGCCAGGCCCCGCCCACTTCCGCTTTGGGGCCCAGCAACAGTTGCCAGGGCAAGCCTGGGCATGGCAGGGGGCTGGTGGGCGCCAGGCCCCGCCCACTTCCGCTTTGGGGCCCAGCAATTGTTGCCTGGGCAAGCCTGGGCATGGCAGGGGGCTGGAGGGCGCCAGGCCCAGCCCACTTCCGCTTTGGGGCCCAGCAACAGTTGCCAGGGCAAGCCTGGACATGGCAGGGGGCTGGAGGGCGCCAGTCCCCGCCCACTTCCGCTTTGGGGCCAGCAACAGTTGCCATGGAAAGCCTGGGCAAGCCTGGGCATGGCTGGGGGCTTGACGGCGCCAGGCCCCGCCCACTTCCGCTTTGGGGCCCAGCAAAAGTTGATAGGGCAAGCCTGGGCAAGGCAGGGGGCTGGAGGGCGCCAGACCCCGCCCACTTCCGCTTTGGGGCCCAGCAACAGTTGCCAGGGCAAGCCTGGGCATGGCAGGGGGCTTGAGGGCGCCAGGCCCCACCCACTTTCGCCTAGGGGCCAGCAACAGTTGCCAGGGAAAGCCAGGGCAAGCCTGGGCATGGCTGGGGGCTTGAGGGCGCCAGGCCCCGCCCACTTCCGCTTTGGGGCCCAGCAACAGTTGCCAGGGCAAGCCTGGGCATGGCAGGGGGCTGGAGGGCGCCAGGCCCCGCCCATTTCCGCTTTGGGGCCCAGCAACAGTTGACAGGGCAAGCCTGGGCATGGCAGGGGGCTGGAGGGCGCCAGGCCCTGCCCACTTCTGCTTTGGGGGCCAGCAACAGTTGCCAGGTCAAGCCTGGGTATTGCAGGGGGCTGGTGGGCGCCAGGCCCCGCCCACTTCCGCTTTGGGGCCAGCAACAGTTGCCAGGGAAAGCCAGGGCAAGCCTGGGTATGGCAGGGGGGCTGGAGGGCGCCAGGCCCCGCCCACTTCCGCTTTGGGGCCCAGCAACAGTTGCCAGGGCAAGCCTGGGCATGGCAGGGGGCTGGAGGGCGCCAGTCCCCGCCCACTTCCGCTTTGGGGCCAGCAACAGTTGCCATGGAAAGCCTGGGCAAGCCTGGGCATGGCTGGGGGCTTGACGGCGCCAGGCCCCGCCCACTTCCGCTTTGGGGCCCAGCAACAGTTGATAGGGCAAGCCTGGGCAAGGCAGGGGGCTGGAGGGCGCCAGACCCTGCCCACTTCCGCTTTGGGGCCCAGCAACAGTTGCCAGGGCAAGCCTGGGCATGGCAGGGGGCTGGAGGGCGCCAGGCCCCGCCCACTTCTGCTTTAGGGCCCAGCAACAGATGCCAGGTCAAGCCTGGGTATTGCAGGGGGCTGGTGGGCGCCTGGCCCCGCCCACTTCTGCTTTGGGGCCCAGCAACAGTTGCCATGGCAAGCCTAGGCATGGCAGGGGGCTGGTGGGTGCCAGGCCCCGCCCACTTCCGCTTTGGGGCTCAGCAACAGTTGCCAGGGCAAGCCTAGGCATGGCAGGGGGCTGGTGGGTGCCAGGCCCCGCCCACTTCCGCTTTGGGGCCCAGCAACAGTTGCCAGGGCAAGTCTAGGCATGGCAGGGGGCTGGTGGGTGCCAGGCCCCGGCCCACTTCCGCTTTGGGGCCCAGCAACAGTTGCCATGGCAAGCCTGGGCATGGCAGGGGGCTGGAGGGCGCCAGGCCCTGCCCACTTCTGCTTTGGGGCCCAGCAACAGTTGCCAGGGCAAGCCTGGGCATGGCGGGGGGCTTGAGGGCACCAGGCCCCGCCCAATTCATCTTTGGGGCCCAGCAACAGTTGCCAGGGCAAGCCTGGGCATGGCAGGGGGCTGGAGGGCGCCAGGCCCCGCCCACTTCCCGCTTTGGGGCCCAGCAACAGTTGCCATGGCAAGCCTAGGCATGGCAGGGGGCTGGTGGGTGCCAGGCCCCGCCCACTTCCGCTTTGGGGGCCAGCAACAGTTGCCAGGGCAACCCTGGGCATGGCAGGGGGCTTGAGGGCGCCAGGCCCCACCAACTTCCGCTTTGGGGCAAGCAACAGTTGCCAGGGAAAGCCAGGGCAAGCCGGGGCATGGCTGGGGGCTTAAGGGCGCCAGGCCCCGCCCACTTCCGCTTTGGGGGTCAGCAACAGTTGCCAGGTCAAGCCTGGGTATTGCAGGGGGCTGGTGGGCGCCAGGCCCCGCCCACTTCCGCTTTGGGGCCCAGCAACAGTTGCCATGGCAAGCCTAGGCATGGCAGGGGGCTGGTGGGTGCCAGGCCCCGCCCACTTCCGCTTTGGGGTCCAGCAACAGTTGCCAGGGCAACCCTGGGCATGGCAGGGGGCTTGAGGGCGCCAGGCCCCACCCATTTGCGCTTTGGGGCCAGCAACAGTTGCCAGGGAAAGCCAGGGCAAGCCTGGGCATGGCTGGGGGCTTGAGGGCGCCAGGCCCCGCCCACTTCCGCTTTGGGTGTCAGCAACAGCTGCCAGGGCAACCCTGGGCATGGCAGGGGGCTTGAGGGCGCCAGGCCCCGCCCACTTCCGCTTTGGGGGCCAGCAACAGTTGCCAGGGAAGCCTGGGCATGGCAGGGGGATGGTGGGCGCCAGGCCCCGCCTACTTCCGCTTTGGGGGCCAGCAACAGTTGCCAGGGCAAGCCTGGGCATGGCGGGGGGCTTGAGGGCGCCAGGCCCCGCCCACTTCATCTTTGGGGCCCAGCAACAGTTGCCATGGCAAGCCTAGGCATGGCAGGGGGCTGGTGGGTGCCAGGCCCCGCCCACTTCCGCTTTGGGGGCCAGCAACAGTTGCCAGGGCAAGCCTGGGCATGGCAGGGGGATGGTGGGCGCCAGGCCCCGCCCACTTCCGCTTTGGGGCCCAGCAACAGTTGCCAGGGCAACATTGTGCATGGCAAGGGGCTGGAGGGCGCCAGGCCCCGCCCACTTCCGCTTTGGGGCCCAGCAACAGTTGCCAGGGCAAGACTGGGCATGGCAGGGGGCTGGAGGGTGCCAGGCCCCGCCTACTTCCGCTTTGGGGCCCAGCAACAGCTGCAAGGGCAATCTTGGGCATGGCAGGGGGCTGGAGGGCGCCAGGCCCCGCCCACTTCCGCTTTGGGGCCCAGCAACAGTTGCCAGGGCAAGCCTGGGCATGGCAGGGGGCTAGAGGGCGCCAGGCCCCGCCCACTTCTGCTTTAGGGCCCAGCAACAGATGCTAGGGCAAGCCTGGGCATGGCAGGGGGCTGGAGGGCGCCAGTCCCCGCCCACTTCCGCTTTGGGGCCAGCAACAGTTGCCATGGGAAAGCCTGGGCAAGCCTGGGCATGGCTGGGGGCTTGACGGCGCCAGGCCCCGCCCACTTCCGCTTTGGGGCCCAGCAACAGTTGATAGGGCAAGCCTGGGCAAGGCAGGGGGCTGGAGGGCGCCAGACCCCGCCCACTTCCGCTTTGGGGCCCAGCAACAGTTGCCAGGGCAAGCCTGGGCATGGCAGGGGGCTGGAGGGCGCCAGGCCCCGCCCACTTCTGCTTTAGGGCCCAGCAACAGATGCCAGGTCAAGCCTGGGTATTGCAGGGGGCTGGTGGGCGCCTGGCCCCGCCCACTTCCGCTTTGGGGCCCAGCAACAGTTGCCATGGCAAGCCTAGGCATGGCAGGGGGCTGGTGGGTGCCAGGCCCCGCCCACTTCCGCTTTGGGGCTCAGCAACAGTTGCCAGGGCAAGCCTAGGCATGGCAGGGGGCTGGTGGGTGCCAGGCCCCGCCCACTTCCGCTTTGGGGCCCAGCAACAGTTGCCAGGGCAAGCCTAGGCATGGCAGGGGGCTTGAGGGCGCCAGGCCCCGCCCACTTCATCTTTGGGGCCCAGCAACAGTTGCCATGGCAAGCCTAGGCATGGCAGGGGGCTGGTGGGTGCCAGGCCCCGCCCACTTCCGCTTTGGGGGCCAGCAACAGTTGCCAGGGCAAGCCTGGGCATGGCAGGGGGATGGTGGGCGCCAGGCCCCGCCCACTTCCGCTTTGGGGCCCAGCAACAGTTGCCAGGGCAACATTGTGCATGGCAAGGGGCTGGAGGGCGCCAGGCCCCGCCCACTTCCGCTTTGGGGCCCAGCAACAGTTGCCAGGGCAAGACTGGGCATGGCAGGGGGCTGGAGGGTGCCAGGCCCCGCCTACTTCCGCTTTGGGGCCCAGCAACAGCTGCAAGGGCAATCTTGGGCATGGCAGGGGGCTGGAGGGCGCCAGGCCCCGCCCACTTCCGCTTTGGGGCCCAGCAACAGTTGCCAGGGCAAGCCTGGGCATGGCAGGGGGCTAGAGGGCGCCAGGCCCCGCCCACTTCTGCTTTAGGGCCCAGCAACAGATGCTAGGGCAAGCCTGGGCATGGCAGGGGGCTGGAGGGCGCCAGTCCCCGCCCACTTCCGCTTTGGGGCCAGCAACAGTTGCCATGGAAAGCCTGGGCAAGCCTGGGCATGGCTGGGGGCTTGACGGCGCCAGGCCCCGCCCACTTCCGCTTTGGGGCCCAGCAACAGTTGATAGGGCAAGCCTGGGCAAGGCAGGGGGCTGGAGGGCGCCAGACCCCGCCCACTTCCGCTTTGGGGCCCAGCAACAGTTGCCAGGGCAAGCCTGGGCATGGCAGGGGGCTGGAGGGCGCCAGGCCCCGCCCACTTCTGCTTTAGGGCCCAGCAACAGATGCCAGGTCAAGCCTGGGTATTGCAGGGGGCTGGTGGGCGCCTGGCCCCGCCCACTTCCGCTTTGGGGCCCAGCAACAGTTGCCATGGCAAGCCTAGGCATGGCAGGGGGCTGGTGGGTGCCAGGCCCCGCCCACTTCCGCTTTGGGGCTCAGCAACAGTTGCCAGGGCAAGCCTAGGCATGGCAGGGGGCTGGTGGGTGCCAGGCCCCGCCCACTTCCGCTTTGGGGCCCAGCAACAGTTGCCAGGGCAAGCCTAGGCATGGCAGGGGGCTGGTGGGTGCCAGGCCCCGCCCACTTCCGCTTTGGGGCCCAGCAACAGTTGCCATGGCAAGCCTGGGCATGGCAGGGGGCTGGAGGGCGCCAGGCCCTGCCCACTTCTGCTTTGGGGCCCAGCAACAGTTGCCAGGGCAAGCCTGGGCATGGCGGGGGGGCTTGAGGGCACCAGGCCCCGCCCAATTCATCTTTGGGGCCCAGCAACAGTTGCCAGGGCAAGCCTGGGCATGGCAGGGGGCTGGAGGGCGCCAGGCCCCGCCCACTTCCGCTTTGGGGCCCAGCAACAGTTGCCATGGCAAGCCTAGGCATGGCAGGGGGCTGGTGGGTGCCAGGCCCCGCCCACTTCCGCTTTGGGGGCCAGCAACAGTTGCCAGGGCAACCCTGGGCATGGCAGGGGGCTTGAGGGCGCCAGGCCCCACCAACTTCCGCTTTGGGGCAAGCAACAGTTGCCAGGGAAAGCCAGGGCAAGCCTGGGCATGGCTGGGGGCTTAAGGGCGCCAGGCCCCGCCCACTTCCGCTTTGGGGGTCAGCAACAGTTGCCAGGTCAAGCCTGGGTATTGCAGGGGGCTGGCGGGCGCCAGGCCCCGCCCACTTCCGCTTTGGGGCCCAGCAACAGTTGCCATGGCAAGCCTAGGCATGGCAGGGGGCTGGTGGGTGCCAGGCCCCGCCCACTTCCGCTTTGGGGTCCAGCAACAGTTGCCAGGGCAACCCTGGGCATGGCAGGGGGCTTGAGGGCGCCAGGCCCCACCCATTTGCGCTTTGGGGCCAGCAACAGTTGCCAGGGAAAGCCAGGGCAAGCCTGGGCATGGCTGGGGGCTTGAGGGCGCCAGGCCCCGCCCACTTCCGCTTTGGGTGTCAGCAACAGCTGCCAGGGCAACCCTGGGCATGGCAGGGGGCTTGAGGGCGCCAGGCCCCGCCCACTTCCGCTTTGGGGGCCAGCAACAGTTGCCAGGGAAGCCTGGGCATGGCAGGGGGATGGTGGGCGCCAGGCCCCGCCTACTTCCGCTTTGGGGGCCAGCAACAGTTGCCAGGGCAAGCCTGGGCATGGCGGGGGGCTTGAGGGCGCCAGGCCCCGCCCACTTCATCTTTGGGGCCCAGCAACAGTTGCCATGGCAAGCCTAGGCATGGCAGGGGGCTGGTGGGTGCCAGGCCCCGCCCACTTCCGCTTTGGGGGCCAGCAACAGTTGCCAGGGCAAGCCTGGGCATGGCAGGGGGATGGTGGGCGCCAGGCCCCGCCCACTTCCGCTTTGGGGCCCAGCAACAGTTGCCAGGGCAACATTGTGCATGGCAAGGGGCTGGAGGGCGCCAGGCCCCGCCCACTTCCGCTTTGGGGCCCAGCAACAGTTGCCAGGGCAAGACTGGGCATGGCAGGGGGCTGGAGGGTGCCAGGCCCCGCCTACTTCCGCTTTGGGGCCCAGCAACAGCTGCAAGGGCAATCTTGGGCATGGCAGGGGGCTGGAGGGCGCCAGGCCCCGCCCACTTCCGCTTTGGGGCCCAGCAACAGTTGCCAGGGCAAGCCTGGGCATGGCAGGGGGCTAGAGGGCACCAGGCCCCGCCCACTTCTGCTTTAGGGCCCAGCAACAGATGCTAGGGCAAGCCTGGGCATGGCAGGGGGCTGGAGGGCGCCAGGCCCCGCCCACTTCCGCTTTGGGGCCCAGCAACAGTTGCCAGGGCAAGCCAGGGCATGGCAGGGGGCTGTAGGGCGCTAGGCCTCGCACACTTCCGCTTTGGGGCTCAGCAACAGTTGCCAGGGCAAGCATAGGCATGGCAGGGGGCTGGTGGGTGCCAGGCCCCGCCCACTTCTGCTTTGGGGGCCAGCAACAGTTGCCAGGGAAAGCCAGGGCAAGCCTGGGCATGGCTGGGGGCTTGAGGGCGCCAGGCCCCGCCCACTTCCGCTTTGGGGGCCAGCAACAGTTGCCAGGGCAAACCTGGGCATGGCAGGGGGATGGTGGGCGCCAGGCCCCGCTTCTTCCGCTTTGGGGGTCAGCAACAGCTGCCAGGGCAACCCTGGGCATGGCAGTGGGCTGGAGGGTGCCAGGCCCCGCCCACTTCCGCTTTGGGGCCCAGCAACAGTTGCCAGGGCAACCCTGGGCATGGCAGGGGGCTTGAGGGCGCCAGGCCCCACCCACTACCGCTTTGGGGCCAGCAACAGTTGCCAGGGAAAGCCAGGGCAAGCCTGGGCATGGCAGGGGGCTGGAGGGTGCCAGACCCCGCCCACTTCCGCTTTGGGGGCCAGCAACAGATGCCAGGGCAAGCCTGGGCATGGCAGGCGGCTGGTGAACGCAAAGCCCCGCCCACTTTCGCTTTGGGGCCCAGCAACAGTTGCCAGGGCAAGCCTGGGCATGGCAGGGGGATGGAGGGCGCCAGGCCCCGCCCACTTCCGCTTTGGGGCCCAGCAACAGTTGCCAGGGCAAGACTGGGTATGGCAGGGGGCTGGTGGGTGCCAGGCCCCACCCACTTCCGCTTTGGTTCCCAGCAACAGTTGCCAGGACAAGGCAGGGGGCTGGAGGGCGCCAGGCCCCGCCCACTTCCGCTTTGGGGCTCAGCAACAGTTGCCACGGCAAGCCTGGGCATGGCAGGGGGCTGGTGGGTGCCAGGCCCCGCCCACTTCCGCTTTGGGGGCCAGCAACAGTTGCCAGGGCAAGCCTGGGCATGGCAGGGGGCTGGAGGGCGCCAGGCCCCGCCCACTTCCGCTTTGGGGGCCAGCAACAGTTGCCAGGGCAAGCCTGGGCATGGCAGGGGGATGGTGGGCGCCAGGCCCCGCCCACTTCCGCTTTGGGGCCCAGCAACAGTTGCCAGGGAAAGCCAGGGCAAGCCTGGGCATGGCTGGGGGCTTGACGGCGCCAGGCCCCGCCCACTTCCGCTTTGGGGCCCAGCAACAGTTGACAGGGCAAGCTTGGGCATGGCAGGGGGCTGGAGGGCGCCAGGCCCCGCCCACTTCCGCTTTGGGGCCAGCAACAGTTGACAGGGCAAGCCTGGGCATGGCAGGGGGCTGGTGGGCGCCAGGCCCCGACCACTTCCGCTTTGGGGCCCAGCAACAGTTGCCAGGGAAAGCCAGGGCAAGCCTGGGCATGGCTGGGGGCTTGAGGGCGCCAGGCCCCGCCCACTTTCGCTTTGGGGCCCAGCAACAATTGCCAGGGCAACCCTGGGCATGGCAGGGGGCTTGAGGGCGCCAGGCCCCACCCACTTCCGCTTTGGGGCCAGCAACAGTTGCCAGGGAAAGCCAGGGCAAGCCTGGGCATGGCTGGGGGCTTGAGGGCGCAAGGCCCCGCCCACTTCCACTTTGGGTGTCAGCAACCCTGGGCATTGCAGGGGGCTGGAGGGCGCCAGGCCCCGTCCACTTCCACTTTGGGGGCCAGCAAAAGTTGACAGGGCAAGTCTGGGCATGGCAGGGAGCTGTTGGCGCCAGGCCCCGCCCACTTCCGCTTTGGGGCCCAGCAACAGTTGCCAGGGAAAGCCTGGGTATTGCAGGGGGATGGTGGGTGCCAGGCCCCGCCTACTTCCGCTTTGGGGACCAGCAACAGCTGCCAGGGCAATCTTGGGCATGGCTGGGGGCTGGAGGGGTCCAGGCCCCGCCCACTTTCGCTTTGGGGCCCAGCAACAGTTGCCAGGGCAACCCTGGGCATGGCAGGAGGCTTGAGGGCGCCAGGCCCCACCCACTTCCGCTTTGGGGCCAGCAACAGTTGCCAGGGAAAGCCAGGGCAAGCCTGGGCATGGCTGGGGGCTTGAGGGCGCCAGGCCCCGCCCACTTCCGATTTGGGGGCCAGCAACAGCTGCCAGGGCAACCCTGGGCATGGCAGGGGGATGGAGGGCGCCAGGCCCCGCCCACTTCCGCTTTGGGGGCCAGCAACAGTTGCCATGGCAAGCCTGGGCATGGCAGGGGGATGGAGGGCGCCAGGCCCCGCCCACTTCCGCTTTGGGGGCCAGCAACAGTTGCCATGGCAAGCCTGGGCATGGCAGGGGGCTGGAGGGTGCCAGGCCCCGCCCACTTCCGCTTTGGGGGCCAGCAACAGTTGCCATGGCAAGCCTGGGCATGGCAGGGGGATGGAGGGCGCCAGGCCCCGCCCACTTCCGCTTTGGGGCCCAGCAACAGTTGCCAGGGCAAGACTGGGTATGGCAGGGGGCTGGTGGGTGCCAGGCCCCACCCACTTCCGCTTTGGTTCCCAGCAACAGTTGCCAGGGCAAGGCAGGGGGCTGGAGGGCGCCAGGCCCCGCCCACTTCCGCTTTGGGGCTCAGCAACAGTTGCCAGGGCAAGCCTGTGCATGGCAGGGGGCTGGTGGGTGCCAGGCCCCGCCCACTTCCGCTTTGGGGGCCAGCAACAGTTGCCAGGGCAAGCCTGGGCATGGCAGGGGGCTGGAGGGTGCCAGGCCATGCCCACTTCCGCTTTGGGGCCCATCAACAGTTGCCTGGGCAGGGCAGGGGCTGGGGGCGCCAGGCCCCGCCCACTTCCGCTTTGGGGGCCAGCAACAGTTGCCAGGGCAACCCTGGGCATGGCAGGGGGCTTGAGGGTGCCAGGACCCGCCCACTTCCGCTTTGGGGCCCATCAACAGTTGCCTGGGCATGGCAGGGGGCTGGGGGGCGCCAGGCCCCGCCCACTTCCGCTTTGGGGCCCACCAACAGTTGCCAGGGAAAGCCAGGGCAAGCCTGGGCATGGCTGGGGGCTTGACGGCGCCAGGCCCCGCCCACTTCCGCTTTGGGGCCCAGCAACAGTTGACAGGGCAAGCTTGGGCATGGCAGGGGGCTGGAGTGCGCCAGGCCCCGCCCACTTCCGCTTTGGGGGCCAGCAACAGTTGACAGGGCAAGGCTGGGCATGGCAGGTGGCTGGTGGGCGCCAGGCCCCGCCCACTTCCGCTTTGGGGCCCAGCAACAGTTGCCAGGGAAAGCCAGGGCAAGCCTGGGCATGGCTGGGGGCTTGAGGGCGCCAGGCCCCGCCCACTTCCTCTTTGGGGCCCAGCAACAGTTGCCAGGGCAACCCTGGGCATGGCAGGGGGCTTGAGGGCGCCAGGCCCCACCCACTTCCGCTTTGGGGCCAGCAACAGTTGCCAGGGAAAGCCAGGGCAAGCCTGGGCATGGCTGGGGGCTTGAGGGCGCCAGGCCCTGCCCACTTCTGCTTTGGGTGTCAGCAACCCTGGGCATGGCAGGGGGCTGGAGGGCGCCAGGCCCCGTCCACTTACGCTTTGGGGGCCAGCAACAGTTGACAGGGCAAGCCTGGGCATGGCAGGGGGCTGTTGGCGCCAGGCCCCGCCCACTACCGCTTTGGGGCCCAGCAACAGTTGCCAGGGAAAGCCTGGGTATTGCAGGGGGATGGTGGGTGCCAGGCCCCGCCTACTTCCGCTTTGGGGCCCAGCAACAGCTGCCAGGGCAATCTTGGGCATGGCAGGGGGCTGGAGGGGTCCAGGCCCCGCCCACTTCCGCTTTGGGGCCCAGCAACAGTTGCCATGGCAAGCCTAGGCATGGCAGGGGGCTGGTGGGTGCCAGGCCCCGCCCACTTCCGCTTTGGGGGACAGCAACAGTTGCCAGGGCAACCCTGGGCATGGCAGGGGGCTTGAGGGCGCCAGGCCCCACCCACTTCCACTTTGGGTGTCAGCAACAGCTGCCAGGGCAACCCTGGGCATGGCAGGGGGCTTGAGGGCGCCAGGCCCCGCACACTTCCGCTTTGGGGCCAGCAACAGTTGCCAGGGAAAGCCAGGGCAAGCCTGGGCATGGCTGGGGGCTTGAGGGCGCCAGGCCCCGCCCACTTCCACTTTGGGTGTCAGCAACAGCTGCCAGGGCAACCCTGGGCATGGCAGGGGGCTTGAGGGCGCCAGGCCCCGCACACTTCCGCTTTGGGGGCCAGCAACAGTTGCCATGGCAAGCCTGGGCATGGCAGGGGGATGGTGGGCGCCAGGCCCCGCCTACTTCCGATTTGTGGCCCAGCAACAGTTGCAAGGGCAACATTGGGCATGGCAGGGGGCTGGAGGGCGCCAGGCCCCGCCCACTTCCGCTTTGGGGCCCAGCAACAGTTGTCAGGGCAAGCCTGGGCATGGCAGGGGGCTGGAGGGCGCCAGGCCCCGCCCACTTCCGCTTTGGGGGCCAGCAACAGTTGACAGGGCAAGCCTGGGCATGGCAGGGGGCTGGTGGGCGCCAGGCCCCGCCCACTTCCGCTTTGGGGCCCAGCAACAGTTGCCAGGGAAAGCCAGGGCAAGCCTGGGCATGGCTGGGGGCTTGAGGGCGCCAGGCCCCGCCCACTTTCGCTTTGGGGCCCAGCAACAGTTTCCAGGGCAACCCTGGGCATGGCAGGGGGCTTGAGGGTGCCAGGCCCCGCCCACTTCCGCTTTGGGGCCCATCAACAGTTGCCTGGGCATGGCAGGGGGCTGGGGGGCGCCAGGCCCCGCCCACTTCCGCTTTGGGGCCCAGCAACAGTTGCCAGGGCAAGCCTGGATATGGCAGGGGGCTGGAGGGGGCCAGGCCCCGCCCACTTCCGCTTTGGGGCCCAGCAACAGTTGCCAGGGCAGCATGGGCATGGCAGGGGGCTGGAGGGCGCCAGGCCCCGCCCACTTCCGCTTTGGGGCCCAGCAACAGTTGTCAGGGCAAGCCTGGGCATGGCAGGGGGCTGGAGGGCGCCAGGCCCCGCCCACTTCCGCTTTGGGGCCAGCAACAGTTGACAGGGCAAGCCTGGGCATGGCAGGGGGCTGGTGGGCGCCAGGCCCCGCCCACTTCCGCTTTGGGGCCCAGCAACAGTTGCCAGGGAAAGCCAGGGCAAGCCTGGGCATGGCTGGGGGCTTGAGGGCGCCAGGCCCCGCCCACTTCGCTTTGGGGCCCAGCAACAGTTGACAGGGCAAGCCTGGGCATGGCAGGGGGCTGGAGTGCGCCAGGCCCCACCCACTTCCGCTTTGGGGGCCAGCAACAGTTTACAGGGCAAGCCTGGGCATGGCAGGGGGCTGGTGGGCGCCAGGCCCCGCCCACTTCCGCTTTGGGGCCCAGCAACAGTTGCCAGGGCAAGCCGGGGCATGGCTGGGGGCTGGAGGGTGCCAGGCCCCGCCCACTTCCGCTTTGGGGCCCAGCAACAGTTGCCAGGGCCAGCCTTGGTATGGCAGAGGGCTGGAGGGCGACAGGCCCCGCCCACTTCCGCTTTGGGGCCCAGCAACAGTTGACAGGGCAAGCCTGGGCATGGCAGGGGGCAGGAGGGCGCCAGGCCCGCCCACTTCCGCTTTGGGGGCCAGCAACAGTTGCCAGGGCAAGCCTGGGCATGGCAGGTGGCTGGTGGGCGCCAGGCCCCGCCCACTTCCGCTTTGGGGGCAGCAACAGTTGCCAGGGAAAGCCAGGGCAAGCCTGGGCATGGCTGGGGGCTTGAGGGCGCCAGGCCCCGCCCACTTCCGGCTTTGGGGCCCAGCAACAGTTGCCAGGGAAAGCCAGGCAAGCCTGGGCATGACAGGGGGCTGGAGGGCGCCAGGCCCAGCCCACTTCCGCTTTGGGGGCCAGCAACAGTTGACAGGGCAAGCCTGGGCATGGCAGGGGGCTGGAGGGCGCCAGGCCCCGCCCCACTTACGCTTTGGGGCTCAGCAACAGTTGCCAGGGCAAGCCTGGGCATGGCAGGGGGCTGGAGGGCGCCAGGCCCCGCCCACTTCCGCTTTGGGGGCCAGCAACAGTTGCCAGGGCAAGCCTGGGCATGGCAGGGGGATGGTGGGCGCCAGGCCCCGCCCACTTCCGCTTTGGGGCCCAGCAACAGTTGCAAGGGCAACATTGTGCATGGCAGGGGGCTGGAGGGCGCCAGGCCCCGCCCACTTCCGCTTTGGGGCCCAGCAACAGTTGCCAGGGCAAGACTGGGCATGGCAGGGGGCTGGAGGGTGCCATGCCCCGCCTACTTCCGCTTTGGGGCCCAGCAACAGCTGCAAGGGCAATCTTGGGCATGGCAGGGGGCTGGAGGGCCAGGCCCCGCCCACTTCCGCTTTGGGGCCCAGCAACAGTTGCCAGGGCAAGCCTGGGCATGGCAGGGGGCTAGAGGGCGCCAGGCCCCGCCAACTTCTGCTTTAGGGCCCAGCAACAGATGCTAGGGCAAGCCTGGGCATGGCAGGGGGCTGGAGGGCGCCAGGCCCCGCCCACTTCCGCTTTGGGGCCCAGCAACAGTTGCCAGGCAAGCCAGGGTATGGCAGGGGGCTGTAGGGCGCTAGGCCGCATTCACTTCCCCTTTGGGGCTCAGCAACAGTTGCCAGGGCAAGCCTAGGCATGGCAGGGGCTGGTGGGTGCCAGGCCCCCGCCCACTTCCGCTTTGAGGGCCAGCAACAGTTGCCAGGGAAAGCCAGGACAAGCCTGGGCATGGATGGGGGCTTGAGGGCGCCAGGCCCCGCCCACTTCCGCTTTGGGTGTCAGCAACAGCTGCCAGGGCAACCCTGGGCATGGCAGGGGCTTGAGGGCGCCAGGCCCCGCCCACTTCCGCTTTGGGGGCCAGCAACAGTTGACAGGGCAAGCCTGGGCATGGCAGGGGGCTGGTGGGCGCCAGGCCCCGCCCACTTCCGCTTTGGGGCCCAGCATCAGTTGACAGGGCAACCCTGGGCATGGCAGTGGGCTGGAGGGTGGCAGGCCCCGCCCACTTCCGCTTTGGGGCCCAGCAACAGTTGCCAGGGCAACCCTGGGCATGGCAGGGGGCTTGAGGGCGCCAGGCCCCACCCACTACCGCTTTGGGGCCAGCAACAGTTGCCAGGGAAAGCCAGGGCAAGCCTGGGCATGGCTGGGGGCTTGAGGGCGCCAGGCCCCGCCAACTTCAGCTTTGGGGCCCAGCAACAGTTGACAGGGCAAGCCTGGGCATGGCAGGGGGCTGGAGGGTGCCAGGCCCCGCCCACTTCCGCTTTGGGGGCCAGCAACAGTTGCCAGGGCAAGCCTGGGCATGGCAGGGGGCTGGTGGACGCCAAGCCCCGCCCACTTCCGCTTTGGGGCCCAGCAACAGTTGCCATGGCAAGCCTGGGCATGGCAGGGGGATGGAGGGCGCCAGGCCCCGCCCACTTCCGCTTTGGGGCCCAGCAACAGTTGCCAGGGCAAGCCTGGGCATGGCAGGGGGCTGGAGGGCGCCAGGCCCCGCCCACTTCTGCTTTAGGGCCCAGCAACAGATGCTAGGGCAAGCCTGGGCATGGCAGGGGGCTGGAGGGTGCCAGGCCCCGCCCACTTCCGCTTTGGGGCCAGCAACAGTTGCCAGGGAAAGCCAGGGCAAGCCTGGGCATGGCTGGGGGCTTGAGGGCGCCAGGCCCCACCACTACCGCTTTGGGGCCAGCAACAGTTGCCAGGGAAAGCCAGGGCAGGCCTGGGCATGGCTGGGGGCTTGAGGGCGCCAGGCCCCGCCCACTTCCGCTTTGGGGGCCAGCAACAGTTGCCAGGTCAAGCCTGGGTATTGGCAGGGGGCTGGTGGGCGCCAGGCCCCGCCCACTTCCGCTTTGGGGCCCAGCAACAGTTGCCATGGCAAGCCTAGGCATGACAGGGGGCTGGTGGGTGCCAGGCCCCGCCCACTTCCGCTTTGGGGGCCAGCAACAGTTGCCAGGGCAACCCTGGGCATGGCAGGGGGCTTGAGGGCGCCAGGCCCCACCCATTTGCGCTTTGGGGCCAGCAACAGTTGCCAGGGAAAGCCAGGGCAAGCCTGGGCATGGCTGGGGGCTTGAGGGCGCCAGGCCCCGCCCACTTCCGCTTTGGGTGTCAGCAACAGCTGCCAGGGCAACCCTGGGCATGGCAGGGGGCTTGAGGGCGCCAGGCCCCGCCCACTTCCGCTTTGGGGCCAGCAACAGTTGCCAGGCAAGCCTAGGCATGGCAGGGGGATGGTGGACGCCAGGCCCCGCCTACTTCCGCTTTGGGGGCCAGCAACAGTTGCCAGGGCAAGCCTGGGCATGGCGGGGGGCTTGAGGGCGCCAGGCCCCGCCCACTTCATCTTTGGGGCCCAGCAACAGTTGCCAGGGCAAGCCTGGGCATGGCAGGGGGCTGGAGGGCGCCAGGCCCCGCCCACTTCCGCTTTGGTGCCCAGCAACAGTTGCCATGGCAAGCCTAGGCATGGCAGGGGGCTGGTGGGTGCCAGGCCCCGCCCACTTCCGCTTTGGGGGCCAGCAACAGTTGCCAGGGCAACCCTGGGCATGGCAGGGGGCTTCAGGGTGCCAGGCCCCGCCCACTTCCGCTTTGGGGGCCAGCAACAGTTGCCAGGGCAAGCCTGGGTATGGCAGGGGGATGGAGGGCGCCAGGCCCCGCCCACTTCCTCTTTGGGGCCCAGCAACAGTTGACAGGGCAAGACTGGGTATGGCAGGGGGCTGGAGGGCGCCAGGCCCCACCCACTTCCGCTTTGGTTCCCAGCAACAGTTGCCAGGGCAAGGCAGGGGGCTGGAGGGCGCAGTCCCCGCCCACTTCCGCTTTGGGGCTCAGCAACAGTTGCCAGGGCAAGCCTGGGCATGGCAGGGGGCTGGAGGGCGCCAGGCCCCGCCCACTTCCGCTTTGGGGGCCAGCAACAGTTGCCAGGGCAAGCCTGGGCATGGCAGGGGGATGGTGGGCGCCAGGCCCCGCCCACTTCCGCTTTGGGGCCCAGCAACAGTTGCCAGGGCAAGCCTGGGCATGGCGGGGGGCTTGAGGGCGCCAGGCCCCGCACACTTTATCTTTGGGGCCCAGCAACAGTTGCCAGGGCAAGCCTGGGCATGGCAGGGGGCTGGAGGGCGCCAGGCCCCGCCCACTTCCGCTTTGGTGCCCAGCAACAGTTGCCATGGCAAGCCTAGGCATGGCAGGGGGCTGGTGGGTGCCAGGCCCCGCCCACTTCCGCTTTGGGGACCAGCAACAGTTGCCAGGGCAACCCTGGGCATGGCAGGGGGCTTCAGGGTGCCAGGCCCCGCCCACTTCCGCTTTGGGGGCCAGCAACAGTTGCCAGGGCAAGCCTGGGTATGGCAGGGGGATGGAGGGCCCCAGGCCCCGCCCACTTCCTCTTTGGGGCCCAGCAACAGTTGACAGGGCAAGACTGGGTATGGCAGGGGGCTGGAGGGCGCCAGGCCCCACCCACTTCCGCTTTGGTTCCCAGCAACAGTTGCCAGGGCAAGGCAGGGGGCTGGAGGGCGCCAGTCCCCGCCCACTTCCGCTTTGGGGCTCAGCAACAGTTGCCAGGGCAAGCCTGGGCATGGCAGGGGGCTGGAGGGCGCCAGGCCCCGCCCACTTCCGCTTTGGGGGCCAGCAACAGTTGCCAGGGCAAGCCTGGGCATGGCAGGGGGATGGTGGGCGCCAGGCCCCGCCCACTTCCGCTTTGGGGCCCAGCAACAGTTGCCAGGGCAAGACTGGGCATGGCAGGGGGCTGGAGGGTGCCAGGCCCCGCCTACTTCCGCTTTGGGGCCCAGCAACAGCTGCAAGGGCAATCTTGGGCATGGCAGGGGGCTGGAGGGCGCCAGGCCCCGCCCACTTCCGCTTTGGGGCTCAGCAACAGTTGCCAGGGCAAGCCTGGGCATGGCAGGGGGCTGGAGGGCGCCAGGCCCCGCCCACTTCTGCTTTAGGGCCCAGCAACAGATGCTAGGGCAAGCCTGGGCATGGCAGGTGGCTGGAGGGCGCCAGGCCCCGCCACTTCCGCTTTGGGCCCAGCAACAGTTGCTAGGGCAAGCCAGGGTATGGCAGGGGGCTGTAGGGCGCTAGGCCCCGCCCACTTCCCCTTTGGGGCTCAGCAACAGTTGCCAGGGCAAGCTAGGCATGGCAGGGGCTGGTGGGTGCCAGGCCCGCCCACTTCCGCTTTGGGGGCCAGCAACAGTTGCCAGTGAAAGCCAGGGCAAGCCTGGGCATGGCTGGGGGCTTGAGGGCGCCAGGCCCCGCCCACTTCCGCTTTGGGTGTCAGCAACAGTTGCCAGGGCAACCCTGGGCATGGCAGGGGGCTTGAGGTCGCCAGGCCCCGCCCACTTCCGCTTTGGGGGCCAGCAACAGTTGACAGGGCAAGCTGGGCATGGCAGGGGGCTGGTGGGCGCCAGGCCCCGCCCACTTCCGCTTTGGGGCCCAGCATCAGTTGACAGGGCAACCCTGGGCATGGCAGTGGGCTGGAGGGTGCCAGGCCCCGCCCACTTTCGCTTTGGGGCCCAGCAACAGTTGCCAGGGCAACCCTGGGCATGGCAGGGGGCTTGAGGGCGCCAGGCCCCACCCACTACCGCTTTGGGGCCAGCAACAGTTGCCAGGGAAAGCCAGGGCAAGCCTGGGCATGGCTGGGGGCTTGAGGGCGCCAGGCCCCGGCCAACTTCCGCTTTGGGGCCCAGCAACAGTTGACAGGGCAAGCCTGGGCATGGCAGGGGGCTGGAGGGTGCCAGGCCCCGACCACTTCCGCTTTGGGGGCCAGCAACAGTTGCCATGGCAAGCCTGGGCATGGCAGGGGGATGGAGGGCGCCAGGCCCCGCCCACTTCCGCTTTGGGGCCCAGCAACAGTTGCCAGGGCAAGACTGGGTATGGCAGGGGGCTGGTGGGTGCCAGGCCCCACCCACTTCCGCTTTGGTTCCCAGCAACAGTTGCCAGGGCAAGGCAGGGGGCTGGAGGGCGCCAGGCCCCGCCCACTTCCGCTTTGGGGCTCAGCAACAGTTGCCAGGGCAAGCCTGGGCATGGCAGGGGGCTGGTGGGTGCCAGGCCCCGCCCACTTCCGCTTTGGGGGCCAGCAACAGTTGCCAGGGCAAGCCTGGGGCATGGCAGGGGGCTTGAGGGTGCCAGGCCATGCCCACTTCCGCTTTGGGGGCCAGCAACAGTTGCCAGGGCAACCCTGGGCATGGCAGGGGGCTTGAGGGTGCCAGGACCCGCCCACTTCCGCTTTGGGGCCCATCAACAGTTGCCTGGGCATGGCAGGGGGCTGGGGGGCGCCAGGCCCCGCCCACTTCCGCTTTGGGGCCCAGCAACAGTTGCCAGGGCAAGCCTGGATATGGCAGGGGGCTGGAGGGCGCCAGGCCCCGCCCACTTTCGCTTTGGGGCCCACCAACAGTTGCCAGGGAAAGCCAGGGCAAGCCTGGGCATGGCTGGGGGCTTGACGGCGCCAGGCCCCGCCCACTTCCGCTTTGGGGCCCAGCAACAGTTGACAGGGCAAGCTTGGGCATGGCAGGGGGCTGGAGGGCGCCAGGCCCCGCCCACTTCCGCTTTGGGGGCCAGCAACAGTTGACAGGGCAAGGCTGGGCATGGCAGGTGGCTGGTGGGCGCCAGGCCCCGCCCACTTCCGCTTTGGGGCCCAGCAACAGTTGCCAGGGAAAGCCAGGGCAAGCCTTGGCATGGCTGGGGGCTTGAGGGCGCCAGGCCCCGCCCACTTCCGCTTTGGGGCCCAGCAACAGTTGCCAGGGCAACCCTGGGCATGGCAGGGGGCTTGAGGGTGCCAGGCCCCACCCACTTCCGCTTTGGGGCCAGCAACAGTTGCCAGGGAAAGCCAGGGCAAGCCTGGGCATGGCTGGGGGCTTGAGGGCGCCAGGCCCTGCCCACTTCTGCTTTGGGTGTCAGCAACCCTGGGCATGGCAGGGGGCTGGAGGGCGCCAGGCCCCGTCCACTTCCGCTTTGGGGGCCAGCAACAGTTGACAGGGCAAGCCTGGGCATGGCAGGGGGCTGTTGGCGCCAGGCCCCGCCCACTTCCGCTTTGGGGCCCAGCAACAGTTGCCAGGGAAAGCCTGGGTATTGCAGGGGGATGGTGGGTGCCAGGCCCCGCCTACTTCCGCTTTGGGGCCCAGCAACAGCTGCCAGGGCAATCTTGGGCATGGCAGGGGGCTGGAGGGGTCCAGGCCCCGCCCACTTCCGCTTTGGGGCCCAGCAACAGTTGCCATGGCAAGCCTAGGCATGGCAGGGGGCTGGTGGGTGCCAGGCCCCGCCCACTTCCGCTTTGGGGGCCAGCAACAGTTGCCAGGGCAACCCTGGGCATGGCAGGGGGCTTGAGGGCGCCAGGCCCCACCCACTTCCACTTTGGGTGTCAGCAACAGCTGCCAGGGCAACCCTGGGCATGGCAGGGGGCTTGAGGGCGCCAGGCCCCGCACACTTCCGCTTTGGGGCCAGCAACAGTTGCCAGGGAAAGCCAGGGCAAGCCTGGGCATGGCTGGGGGCTTGAGGGCGCCAGGCCCCGCCCACTTCCACTTTGGGTGTCAGCAACAGCTGCCAGGGCAACCCTGGGCATGGCAGGGGGCTTGAGGGCGCCAGGCCCCGCACACTTCCGCTTTGGGGGCCAGCAACAGTTGCCACGGCAAGCCTGGGCATGGCAGGGGGATGGTGGGCGCCAGGCCCCGCCTACTTCCGATTTGTGGCCCAGCAACAGTTGCAAGGGCAACATTGGGCATGGCAGGGGGCTGGAGGGCGCCAGGCCCCGCCCACTTCCGCTTTGGGGCCCAGCAACAGTTGCCAGGGCAACCCTGGGCATGGCAGGGGGCTTGAGGGTGCCAGGCCCCGCCCACTTCCGCTTTGGGGCCCATCAACAGTTGCCTGGGCATGGCAGGGGGCTGGGGGGCGCCAGGCCCCGCCCACTTCCGCTTTGGGGCCCAGCAACAGTTGCCAGGGCAAGCCTGGATATGGCAGGGGGCTGGAGGGCGCCAGGCCCCGCCCACTTCCGCTTTGGGGCCCAGCAACAGTTGCCAGGGCAAGCATGGGCATGGCAGGGGGCTGGAGGGCGCCAGGCCCCGCCCACTTCCGCTTTGGGGCCCAGCAACAGTTGTCAGGGCAAGCCTGGGCATGGCAGGGGGCTGGAGGGCGCCAGGCCCCGCCCACTTCCGCTTTGGGGGCCAGCAACAGTTGACAGGGCAAGCCTGGGCATGGCAGGGGGCTGGTGGGCGCCAGGCCCCGCCCACTTCCGCTTTGGGGCCCAGCAACAGTTGCCAGGGAAAGCCAGGGCAAGCCTGGGCATGGCTGGGGGCTTGAGGGCGCCAGGCCCCGCCCACTTTCGCTTTGGGGCCCAGCAACAGTTGACAGGGCAAGCCTGGGCATGGCAGGGGGCTGGAGTGCGCCAGGCCCCACCCACTTCCGCTTTGGGGGCCAGCAACAGTTGACAGGGCAAGCCTGGGCATGGCAGGGGGCTGGTGGGCGCCAGGCCCCGCCCACTTCCGCTTTGGGGCCCAGCAACAGTTGCCAGGGCAAGCGGGGCATGGCTGGGGGCTGGAGGGTGCCAGGCCCCGCCCACTTCCGCTTTGGGGCCCAGCAACAGTTGCCAGGGCCAGCCTTGGTATGGCAGAGGGCTGGAGGGCGACAGGCCCCGCCCACTTCCGCTTTGGGGCCCAGCAACAGTTGACAGGGCAAGCCTGGGCATGGCAGGGGGCAGGAGGGCGCCAGGCCCGCCCACTTCCGCTTTGGGGGCCAGCAACAGTTGCCAGGGCAAGCCTGGGCATGGCAGGTGGCTGGTGGGCGCCAGGCCCCGCCCACTTCCGCTTTGGGGGCAGCAACAGTTGCCAGGGAAAGCCAGGGCAAGCCTGGGCATGGCTGGGGGCTTGAGGGCGCCAGGCCCCGCCCACTTCCGCTTTGGGGCCCAGCAACAGTTGCCAGGGAAAGCCAGGGCAAGACTGGGCATGGCAGGGGGCTGGAGGGCGCCAGGCCCAGCCCACTTCCGCTTTGGGGGCCAGCAACAGTTGACAGGGCAAGCCTGGGCATGGCAGGGGGCTGGAGGGCGCCAGGCCCCGCCCACTTACGCTTTGGGGCTCAGCAACAGTTGCCAGGGCAAGCCTGGGCATGGCAGGGGGCTGGAGGGCGCCAGGCCCCGCCCACTTCCGCTTTGGGGGCCAGCAACAGTTGCCAGGGCAAGCCTGGGCATGGCAGGGGGATGGTGGGCGCCAGGCCCCGCCCACTTCCGCTTTGGGGCCCAGCAACAGTTGCAAGGGTAACATTGTGCATGGCAGGGGGCTGGAGGGCGCCAGGCCCCGCCCACTTCCGCTTTGGGGCCCAGCAACAGTTGCCAGGGCAAGACTGGGCATGGCAGGGGGCTGGAGGGTGCCAGGCCCCGCCTACTTCCGCTTTGGGGCCCAGCAACAGCTGCAAGGGCAATCTTGGGCATGGCAGGGGGCTGGAGGGCCAGGCCCCGCCCACTTCCGCTTTGGGGCCCAGCAACAGTTGCCAGGGCAAGCCTGGGCATGGCAGGGGGCTGGAGGGCGCCAGGCCCCGCCCACTTCTGCTTTAGGGCCCAGCAACAGATGCTAGGGCAAGCCTGGGCATGGCAGGGGGCTGGAGGGCGTCAGGCCCCGCCCACTTCCGCTTTGGGGCCCAGCAACAGTTGCCAGGGCAAGCCTGGGTATGCCAGGGGGCTGTAGGGCGCCAGGCCCCGCCAACTTCCGCTTTGGGGCTCAGCAACAGTTGCCAGGGCAAGCCTAGGCATGGCAGGGGGCTGGTGGGTGCCAGGCCCCGCCCACTTCCGCTTTGAGGGCCAGCAACAGTTGCCAGGGAAAGCCAGGACAAGCCTGGGCATGGCTGGGGGCTTGAGGGCGCCAGGCCCCGCCCACTTCCGCTTTGGGTGTCAGCAACAGCTGCCAGGGCAACCCTGGGCATGGCAGGGGGCTTGAGGGCGCCAGGCCCCGCCCACTTCCGCTTTGGGGGCCAGCAACAGTTGACAGGGCAAGCCTGGGCATGGCAGGGGGCTGGTGGGCGCCAGGCCCCGCCCACTTCCGCTTTGGGGCCCAGCATCAGTTGACAGGGCAACCCTGGGCATGGCAGTGGGCTGGAGGGTGCCAGGCCCCGCCCACTTCCGCTTTGGGGCCCAGCAACAGTTGCCAGGGCAACCCTGGGCATGGCAGGGGGCTTAAGGGCGCCAGGCCCCACCCACTACCGCTTTGGGGCCAGCAACAGTTGCCAGGGAAAGCCAGGGCAAGCCTGGGCATGGCTGGGGGCTTGAGGGCGCCAGGCCCCGCCAACTTCAGCTTTGGGGCCCAGCAACAGTTGACAGGGCAAGCCTGGGCATGGCAGGGGGCTGGAGGGTGCCAGGCCCCGCCCACTTCCGCTTTGGGGGCCAGCAACAGTTGCCAGGGCAAGCCTTGGCATGGCAGGGGGCTGGTGGACGCCAAGCCCCGCCCACTTCCGCTTTGGGGCCCAGCAACAGTTGCCATGGCAAGCCTGGGCATGGCAGGGGGATGGAGGGCGCCAGGCCCCGCCCACTTCCGCTTTGGGGCCCAGCAACAGTTGCCAGGGCAAGCCTGGGCATGGCAGGGGGCTGGAGGGCGCCAGGCCCCGCCCACTTCTGCTTTAGGGCCCAGCAACAGATGCTAGGGCAAGCCTGGGCATGGCAGGGGGCTGGAGGGTGCCAGGCCCCGCCCACTTCCGCTTTGGGGCCAGCAACAGTTGCCAGGGAAAGCCAGGGCAAGCCTGGGCATGGCTGGGGGCTTGAGGGCGCCAGGCCCCACCCACTACCGCTTTGGGGCCAGCAACAGTTGCCAGGGAAAGCCAGGGCAGGCCTGGGCATGGCTGGGGGCTTGAGGGCGCCAGGCCCCGCCCACTTCCGCTTTGGGGGCCAGCAACAGTTGCCAGGTCAAGTCTGGGTATTGCAGGGGGCTGGTGGGCGCCAGGCCCCGCCCACTTCCGCTTTGGGGCCCAGCAACAGTTGCCATGGCAAGCCTAGGCATGACAGGGGGCTGGTGGGTGCCAGGCCCCGCCCACTTCCGCTTTGGGGGCCAGCAACAGTTGCCAGGGCAACCCTGGGCATGGCAGGGGGCTTGAGGGCGCCAGGCCCCACCCATTTGCGCTTTGGGGCCAGCAACAGTTGCCAGGGAAAGCCAGGGCAAGCCTGGGCATGGCTGGGGGCTTTAAGGCGCCAGGCCCCGCCCACTTCCGCTTTGGGTGTCAGCAACAGCTGCAAGGGCAACCCTGGGCATGGCAGGGGGCTTGAGGGCGCCAGGCCCCGCCCACTTCCGCTTTGGGGGCCAGCAACAGTTGCCAGGGCAAGCCTAGGCATGGCAGGGGGATGGTGGGCGCCAGGCCCCGCCTACTTCCGCTTTGGGGGCCAGCAACAGTTGCCAGGGCAAGCCTGGGCATGGCGGGGGGCTTGAGGGCGCCAGGCCCCGCCCACTTCATCTTTGGGGCCCAGCAACAGTTGCCAGGGCAAGCCTGGGCATGGCAGGGGGCTGGAGGGCGCCAGGCCCCGCCCACTTCCGCTTTGGTGCCCAGCAACAGTTGCCATGGCAAGCCTAGGCATGGCAGGGGGCTGGTGGGTGCCAGGCCCCGCCCACTTCCGCTTTGGGGGCCAGCAACAGTTGCCAGGGCAACCCTGGGCATGGCAGGGGGCTTCAGGGTGCCAGGCCCCGCCCACTTCCGCTTTGGGGGCCAGCAACAGTTGCCAGGGCAAGCCTGGGTATGGCAGGGGGATGGAGGGCGCCAGGCCCCGCCCACTTCCTCTTTGGGGCCCAGCAACAGTTGACAGGGCAAGACTGGGTATGGCAGGGGGCTGGAGGGCGCCAGGCCCCACCCACTTCCGCTTTGGTTCCCAGCAACAGTTGCCAGGGCAAGGCAGGGGGCTGGAGGGCGCCAGTCCCCACCCACTTCCGCTTTGGGGCTCTGCAACAGTTGCCAGGGCAAGCCTGGGCATGGCAGGGGGCTGGAGGGCGCCAGGCCCCGCCCACTTCCGCTTTGGGGGCCAGCAACAGTTGCCAGGGCAAGCCTGGGCATGGCAGGGGGATGGTGGGCGCCAGGCCCCGCCCACTTCCGCTTTGGGGCCCAGCAACAGTTGCAAGGGCAACATTGTGCATGGCAGGGGGCTGGAGGGCGCCAGGCCCCGCCCACTTCCGCTTTGGGGCCCAGCAACAGTTGCCAGGGCAAGACTGGGCATGGCAGGGGGCTGGAGGGTGCCAGGCCCCGCCTACTTCCGCTTTGGGGCCGAGCAACAGCTGCAAGGGCAATCTTGGGCATGGCAGGGGACTGGAGGGCGCCAGGCCCCGCCCACTTCCGCTTTGGGGCTCAGCAACAGTTGCCAGGGCAAGCCTGGGCATGGCAGGGGGCTGGAGGGCGCCAGGCCCCGCCCACTTCTGCTTTAGGGCCCAGCAACAGATGCTAGGGCAAGCCTGGGCATGGCAGGTGGCTGGAGGGCGCCAGGCCCCGCCCACTTCCGCTTTGGGGCCCAGCAACAGTTGCTAGGGCAAGCCAGGGTATGGCAGGGGGCTGTAGGGCGCTAGGCCCCGCCCACTTCCCCTTTGGGGCTCAGCAACAGTTGCCAGGGCAAGCCTAGGCATGGCAGGGGGCTGGTGGGTGCCAGGCCCCGCCCACTTCCGCTTTGGGGGCCAGCAACAGTTGCCAGTGAAAGCCAGGGCAAGCCTGGGCATGGCAGGTGGCTGGAGGGCGCCAGGCCCCGCCCACTTCCGCTTTGGGGCCCAGCAACAGTTGCTAGGGCAAGCCAGGGTATGTCAGGGGGCTGTAGGGCGCTAGGCCCCGCCCACTTCCCCTTTGGGGCTCAGCAACAGTTGCCAGGGCAACCCTGGGCATGGCAGGGGGCTTGAGGGCGCCAGACCCCGCCCACTTCCGCTTTGGGGGCCAGCAACAGTTGACAGGGCAAGCCTGGGCATGGCAGGGGGCTGGTGGGCGCCAGGCCCCGCCCACTTCCGCTTTGGGGCCCAGCATCAGTTGACAGGGCAACCCTGGGCATGGCAGTGGGCTGGAGGGTGCCAGGCCCCGCCCACTTTCGCTTTGGGGCCCAGCAACAGTTGCCAGGGCAACCCTGGGCATGGCAGGGGGCTTGAGGGCGCCAGGCCCCACCCACTACCGCTTTGGGGCCAGCAACAGTTGCCAGGGAAAGCCAGGGCAAGCCTGGGCATGGCTGGGGGCTTGAGGGCGCCAGGCCCCGCCAACTTCCGCTTTGGGGCCCAGCAACAGTTGACAGGGCAAGCCTGGGCATGGCAGGGGGCTGGAGGGTGCCAGGCCCCGCCCACTTCCGCTTTGGGGGCCAGCAACAGTTGCCATGGCAAGCCTGGGCATGGCAGGGGGATGGAGGGCGCCAGGCCCCGCCCACTTCCGCTTTGGGGCCCAGCAACAGTTGCCAGGGCAAGACTGGGTATGGCAGGGGGCTGGTGGGTTCCAGGCCCCACCCACTTCCGCTTTGGTTCCCAGCAACAGTTGCCAGGGCAAGGCAGGGGGCTGGAGGGCGCCAGGCCCCGCCCACTTCCGCTTTGGGGCTCAGCAACAGTTGCCAGGGCAAGCCTGGGCATGGCAGGGGGCTGGTGGGTGCCAGGCCCCGCCCACTTCCGCTTTGGGGGCCAGCAACAGTTGCCAGGGCAAGCCTGGGCATGGCAGGGGGCTTGAGGGTGCCAGGCCATGCCCACTTCCGCTTTGGGGCCCATCAACAGTTGCCTGGGCATGGCAGGGGGCTGGGGGCGCCAGGCCCCGCCCACTTTTGCTTTGGGGGCCAGCAACAGTTGCCAGGGCAACCCTGGGCATGGCAGGGGGCTTGAGGGTGCCAGGACCCGCCCACTTCCGTTTGGGGCCCATCAACAGTTGCCTGGGCATGGCAGGGGGCTGGGGGGCGCCAGGCCCCGCCCACTTCCGCTTTGGGGCCCAGCAACAGTTGCCAGGGCAAGCCTGGATATGGCAGGGGGCTGGAGGGCGCCAGGCCCCGCCTACTTTCGCTTTGGGGCCCACCAACAGTTGCCAGGGAAAGCCAGGGCAAGCCTGGGCATGGCTGGGGGCTTGACGGCGCCAGGCCCCGCCCACTTCCGCTTTGGGGCCCAGCAACAGTTGACAGGGCAAGCTTGGGCATGGCAGGGGGCTGGAGGGCGCCAGGCCCCGCCCACTTCCGCTTTGGGGGCCAGCAACAGTTGACAGGGCAAGGCTGGGCATGGCAGGTGGCTGGTGGGCGCCAGGCCCCGCCCACTTCCGCTTTGGGGCCCAGCAACAGTTGCCAGGGAAAGCCAGGGCAAGCCTGGGCATGGCTGGGGGCTTGAGGGCGCCAGGCCCCGCCCACTTCCGCTTTGGGGCCCAGCAACAGTTGCCAGGGCAACCCTGGGCATGGCAGGGGGCTTGAGGGCGCCAGGACCCACCCACTTCCGCTTTGGGGCCAGCAACAGTTGCCAGGGAAAGCCAGGGCAAGCCTGGGCATGGCTGGGGGCTTGAGGGCGCCAGGCCCTGCCCACTTCTGCTTTGGGTGTCAGCAACCCTGGGCATGGCAGGGGGCTGGAGGGCGCCAAGCCCCGTCCACTTCCGCTTTGGGGGCCAGCAACAGTTGACAGGGAAAGCCTGGGCATGGCAGGGGGCTGTTGGCGCCAGGCCCCGCCCACTTCCGCTTTGGGGCCCAGCAACAGTTGCCAGGGAAAGCCTGGGTATTGCAGGGGGATGGTGGGTGCCAGGCCCCGCCTACTTCCGCTTTGGGGCCCAGCAACAGCTGCCAGGGCAATCTTGGGCATGGCAGGGGGCTGGAGGGGTCCAGGCCCCGCCCACTTCCGCTTTGGGGCCCAGCAACAGTTGCCATGGCAAGCCTAGGCATGGCAGGGGGCTGGTGGGTGCCAGGCCCCGCCCACTTCCGCTTTGGGGGCCAGCAACAGTTGCCAGGGCAACCCTGGGCATGGCAGGGGGCTTGAGGGCGCCAGGCCCCACCCACTTCCACTTTGGGTGTCAGCAACAGCTGCCAGGGCAACCCTGGGCATGGCAGGGGGCTTGAGGGCGCCAGGCCCCGCACACTTCCGCTTTGGGGCCAGCAACAGTTGCCAGGGAAAGCCAGGGCAAGCCTGGGCATGGCTGGGGGCTTGAGGGCGCCAGGCCCCGCCCACTTCCACTTTGGGTGTCAGCAACAGCTGCCAGGGCAACCCTGGGCATGGCAGGGGGCTTGAGGGCGCCAGGCCCCGCACACTTCCGCTTTGGGGGCCAGCAACAGTTGCCACGGCAAGCCTGGGCATGGCAGGGGGATGGTGGGCGCCAGGCCCCGCCTACTTCCGATTTGTGGCCCAGCAACAGTTGCAAGGGCAACATTGGGCATGGCAGGGGGCTGGATGGCGCCAGGCCCCGCCCACTTCCGCTTTGGGGCCCAGCAACAGTTGCCAGGGCAATTCTGGGCATGGCAGGGGGCTTGAGGGTGCCAGGCCCCGCCCACTTCCGCTTTGGGGCCCATCAACAGTTGCCTGGGCATGGCAGGGGGCTGGGGGGCGCCAGGCCCCGCCCACTTCCGCTTTGGGGCCCAGCAACAGTTGCCAGGGCAAGCCTGGATATGGCAGGGGGCTGGAGGGCGCCAGGCCCCGCCCACTTCCGCTTTGGGGCCCAGCAACAGTTGCCAGGGCAAGCATGGGCATGGCAGGGGGCTGGAGGGCGCCAGGCCCCGCCCACTTCCGCTTTGGGGCCCAGCAACAGTTGTCAGGGCATGCCTGGGCATGGCAGGGGGCTGGAGGGCGCCAGGCCCCGCCCACTTCCGCTTTGAGGGCCAGCAACAGTTGACAGGGCAAGCCTGGGCATGGCAGGGGGCTGGTGGGCGCCAGGCCCCGCCCACTTCCGCTTTGGGGCCCAGCAACAGTTGCCAGGGAAAGCCAGGGCAAGCCTGGGCATGGCTGGGGGCTTGAGGGCGCCAGGCCCCGCCCACTTTCGCTTTGGGGCCCAGCAACAGTTGACAGGGCAAGCCTGGGCATGGCAGGGGGCTGGAGGGCGCCAGGCCCCGCCCACTTCCGCTTTGGGGGCCAGCAACAGTTGACAGGGCGAGCCTGGGCATGGCAGGGGGCTGGTGGGCGCCAGGCCCCGCCCACTTCCGCTTTGGGGCCCAGCAACAGTTGCCAGGGCAAGCCGGGGCATGGCTGGGGGCTGGAGGGTGCCAGGCCCCGCACACTTCCGCTTTGGGGGCCAGCAACAGTTGCCAGGGCCAGCCTTGGTATGGCAGAGGGCTGGAGGGCGCCAGGCCCCGCCCACTTCCGCTTTGGGGCCCAGCAACAGTTGACAGGGCAAGCCTGGGCAAGGCAGGTGGCTGGTGGGCGCCAGGCCCCGCCCACTTCCGCTTTGGGGGCAGCAACAGTTGCCAGGGAAAGCCAGGGCAAGCCTGGGCATGGCTGGGGGCTTGAGGGCGCCAGGCCCCGCCCACTTCCGCTTTGGGGCCCAGCAACAGTTGCCAGGGAAAGCCAGGGCAAGCCTGGGCATGGCAGGGGGCTGGAGGGCGCCAGGCCCAGCCCACTTCCGCTTTGGGGGCCAGCAATAGTTGACAGGGCAAGCCTGGGCATGGCAGGGGGCTGGAGGGCGCCAGGCCCCGCCCACTTCCGCTTTGGGGCTCAGCAACAGTTGCCAGGGCAAGCCTGGGCATGGCAGGGGGCTGGAGGGCGCCAGGCCCCGCCCACTTCCGCTTTGGGGGCCAGCAACAGTTGCCAGGGCAAGCCTGGGCATGGCAGGGAAATGGTGGGCGCCAGGCCCCGCCCACTTCCGCTTTGGGGCCCAGCAACAGTTGCAAGGGCAACATTGTGCATGGCAGGGGGCTGGAGGGCGCCAGGCCCCGCCCACTTCCGCTTTGGGGCCCAGCAACAGTTGCCAGGGCAAGACTGGGCATGGCAGGGGGCTGGAGGGTGCCAGGCCCCGCCTACTTCCGCTTTGGGGCCCAGCAACAGCTGCAAGGGCAATCTTGGGCATGGCAGAGGGCTGGAGGGCGCCAGGCCCCGCCCACTTCCGCTTTGGGGCCCAGCAACAGTTGCCAGGGCAAGCCTGGGCATGGCAGGGGGCTGGAGGGCGCCAGGCCCCGCCCACTTCTGCTTTAGGGCCCAGCAACAGATGCTAGGGCAAGCCTGGGCATGGCAGGGGGCTGGAGGGCGCCAGGCCCCGCCCTCTTCCGCTTTGGGGCCCAGCAACAGTTGCTAGGGCAAGCCAGGGTATGGCAGGGGGCTGTAGGGCGCTAGGCCCCGCCCACTTCCCCTTTGGGGCTCAGCAACAGTTGACAGGGCGAGCCTGGGCATGGCAGGGGGCTGGTGGGCGCCAGGCCCCGCCCACTTCCGCTTTGGGGCCCAGCAACAGTTGCCAGGGCAAGCCGGGGCATGGCTGGGGGCTGGAGGGTGCCAGGCCCCGCACACTTCCGCTTTGGGGGCCAGCAACAGTTGCCAGGGCCAGCCTTGGTATGGCAGAGGGCTGGAGGGCGCCAGGCCCCGCCCACTTCCGCTTTGGGGCCCAGCAACAGTTGACAGGGCAAGCCTGGGCAAGGCAGGTGGCTGGTGGGCGCCAGGCCCCGCCCACTTCCGCTTTGGGGGCAGCAACAGTTGCCAGGGAAAGCCAGGGCAAGCCTGGGCATGGCTGGGGGCTTGAGGGCGCCAGGCCCCGCCCACTTCCGCTTTGGGGCCCAGCAACAGTTGCCAGGGAAAGCCAGGGCAAGCCTGGGCATGGCAGGGGGCTGGAGGGCGCCAGGCCCAGCCCACTTCCGCTTTGGGGGCCAGCAATAGTTGACAGGGCAAGCCTGGGCATGGCAGGGGGCTGGAGGGCGCCAGGCCCCGCCCACTTCCGCTTTGGGGCTCAGCAACAGTTGCCAGGGCAAGCCTGGGCATGGCAGGGGGCTGGAGGGCGCCAGGCCCCGCCCACTTCCGCTTTGGGGGCCAGCAACAGTTGCCAGGGCAAGCCTGGGCATGGCAGGGGGATGGTGGGCGCCAGGCCCCGCCCACTTCCGCTTTGGGGCCCAGCAACAGTTGCATGGGCAACATTGTTCATGGCAGGGGGCTGGAGGGCGCCAGGCCCCGCCCACTTCCGCTTTGGGGCCCAGCAACAGTTGCCAGGGCAAGACTGGGCATGGCAGGGGGCTGGAGGGTGCCAGGCCCCGCCTACTTCCGCTTTGGGGCCCAGCAACAGCTGCAAGGGCAATCTTGGGCATGGCAGGGGGCTGGAGGGCGCCAGGCCCCGCCCACTTCCGCTTTGGGGCCTAGCAACAGTTGCCAGGGCAAGCCTGGGCATGGCAGGGGGCTGGAGGGCGCCAGGCCCCGCCCACTTCTGCTTTAGGGCCCAGCAACAGATGCTAGGGCAAGCCTGGGCATGGCAGGGGGCTGGAGGGCGCCAGGCCCCGCCCTCTTCCGCTTTGGGGCCCAGCAACAGTTGCTAGGGCAAGCCAGGGTATGGCAGGGGGCTGTAGGGCGCTAGGCCCCGCCCACTTCCCCTTTGGGGCTCAGCAACAGTTGCCAGGGCAAGCCTAGGCATGGCAGGGGGCTGGTGGGTGCCAGGCCCCGCCCACTTCCGCTTTGGGGGCCAGCTACAGTTGCCAGGGAAAGCCAGGGCAAGCCTGGGCATGGCTGGGGGCTTGAGGGCGCCAGGCCCCGCCCACTTCTGCTTTGGGTGTCAGCAACAGCTGCCAGGGCAACCCTGGGCATGGCAGGAGGCTTGAGGGCGCCAGGCCCTGCCCACTTCCGCTTTGGGGGCCAGCAACAGTTGACAGGGCAAGCCTGGGCATGGCAGGGGGCTGGTGGGCGCCAGGCCCCGCCCACTTCCGCTTTGGGGCCCAGCATCAGTTGACAGGGCAACCCTGGGCATGGCAGTGGGCTGGAGGGTGCCAGGCCCCGCCCACTTCCGCTTTGGGGCCCAGCAACAGTTGCCAGGGCAACCCTGGGCATGGCAGGGGGCTGGTGGGTGCCAGGCCCCACCCACTTCCGCTTTGGTTCCCAGCAACAGTTGCATGGGCAAGGCAGGGGGCTGGAGGGCGCCAGGCCCCGCCCACTTCCGCTTTGGGGCTCAGCAACAGTTGCCAGGGCAAGCCTGGGAATGGCAGGGGGCTGGTGGGTGCCAGGCCCCGCCCACTTCCGCTTTGGGGACCAGCAACAGTTGCCAGGGCAAGCCTGGGCATGGCAGGGGGCTGGAGGGCGCCAGGCCCCGCCCACTTCCGCTTTGGGGGCCAGCAACAGTTGCCAGGGCAAGCCTGGGCATGGCAGGGTGATGGTGTGCGCCAGGCCCCGCCCACTTCCGCTTTGGGGCCAGCAACAGTTGCCAGGGAAAGCCTGGGTATTGCAGGGGGATGGTGGGTGCCAGGCCCCGCCTACTTCCGCTTTGGGGCCCAGCAACAGCTGCCAGGGCAATCTTGGGCATGGCATGGGGCTGGAGGGGTCCAGGCCCCGCCCACTTCCGCTTTGGGGCCCAGCAACAGTTGCCAGGGCAACCCTGGGCATGGCAGGGGGCTTGAGGGCGCCAGGCCCCACCCACTTCCGCTTTGGGGCCAGCAACAGTTGCCAGGGCAAGCCAGGGCAAGCCTGGGCATGGCTGGGGGCTTGAGGGCGCCAGGCCCCGCCCACTTCCACTTTGGGTGTCAGCAACAGTTACCAGGGCAACCCTGGGCATGGCAGTGGGCTTGAGGGCGCCAGGCCCCGCACACTTCCGCTTTGGGGGCCAGCAACAGTTGCCACGGCAAGCCTGGGCATGGCAGGGGGATGGTGGGCGCCAGGCCCCGCCTACTTCCGATTTGTGGCCCAGCAACAGTTGCAAGGGCAACATTGGGCATGGCAGGGGGCTGGAGGGCGCCAGGCAACACCCACTTCCGCTTTGGGGCCCAGCAACAGTTGCCAGGGCAAGCCTGGATATGGCAGGGGGATGGAGGGCGCCAGGCCCCGCCCACTTCCGCTTTGGGGCCCAGCAACAGTTGCCTGGGCATGGCAGGGGGCTGGGGGGCGCCAGGCCCCGCCCACTTCCGCTTTGGGTCCCAGCAACAGTTGCCAGGGCAAGCCTGGATATGGCAGGGGGCTGGAGGGCGCCAGGCCCCGCCCACTTCCGCTTTGGGGCCCAGCAACAGTTGCCAGGGCAAGCATGGGCATGGCAGGGGGCTGGAGGGCGTCAGGCCCCGCCCACTTCCGCTTTGGGGCCCAGCAACAGTTGTCAGGGCAAGCCTGGGCATGGCAGGGGGCTGGAGGGCGCCAGGCCCCGCCCACTTCCGCTTTGGGGGCCAGCAACAGTTGACAGGGCAAGCCTGGGCATGGCAGGGGGCTGGTGGGCGCCAGGCCCCGCCCACTTCCGCTTTGGGGCCCAGCAACAGTTGCCAGGGAAAGCCAGGGCAAGCCTGGGCATGGCTGGGGGCTTGAGGGCGCCAGGCCCCGCCCACTTTCGCTTTGGGGCCCAGCAACAGTTGACAGGGCAAGCCTGGGCATGGCAGGGGGCTGGAGGGCGCCAGGCCCCGCCCACTTCCGCTTTGGGGGCCAGCAACAGTTGACAGGGCAAGCCTGGGCATGGCAGGGGGCTGGTGAGCGCCAGGCCCCGCCCACTTCCGCTTTGGGGGCCAGCAACAGTTGCCAGGGCAATCCTGGGCATGGCAGGGGGATGGTGGGCGCCAGGCCCCGCCTACTTCCGCTTTAGGGGCCAGCAACAGTTGCCAGGGAAGCCTGGGCATGGCGGGGGGCTTGAGGGCGCCAGGCCCCGCCCACTTCATCTTTGGGGCCCAGCAACAGTTGCCAGGGCAAGCCTGGGCATGGCAGGGGGCTGGAGGGCGCCAGGTCCCGCCCACTTCCGCTTTGGTGCCCAGCAACAGTTGCCATGGCAAGTCTAGGCATGGCAGGGGGCTGGTGGGTGCCAGGCCCCGCCCACTTCCGCTTTGGGGGCCAGCAACAGTTGCCAGGGCAACCCTGGGCATGGCAGGGGGCTTCAGGGTGCCAGGCCCCGCCCACTTCCGCTTTGGGGGCCAGCAACAGTTGCCAGGGCAAGCCTGGGCATGGCAGGGGGATGGAGGGCGCCAGGCCCCGCCCACTTCCGCTTTGGGGCCCAGCAACAGTTGCCAGGGAAAGACTGGGTATGGCAGGGGGCTGGAGGGCGCCAGGCCCCACCCACTTCCGCTTTGGTTCCCAGCAACAGTTGCCAGGGCAAGGCAGGGGGCTGGAGGGCGCCAGGCCCCGCCCACTTCCGCTTTGGGGCTCAGCAACAGTTGCCAGGGCAAGCCTGGGCATGGCAGGGGGCTGGAGGGCGCCAGGCCCCGCCCACTTCCGCTTTGGGGGCCAGCAACAGTTGCCAGGGCAAGCCTGGGCATGGCAGGGGGCTGGTGGGCGCCAGGCCCCGCCCACTTCCGCTTTGGGGCCCAGCAACAGTTGCCAGGGAAAGCCAGGGCAAGCCTGGGCATGGCTGGGGTCTTGAGGGCGCCAGGCCCCGCCCACTTCCACTTTGGGTGTCAGCAACAGTTGACAGGGCAAGCTTGGGCATGGCAGGGGGCTGGAGGGCGCCAGGCCCCGCCCACTTCCGCTTTGGGGGCCAGCAGTAGTTGACAGGGCAAGGCTGGGCATGGCAGGTGGCTGGTGGGCGCCAGGCCCCGCCCACTTCCGCTTTGGGGCCCAGCAACAGTTGCCAGGGAAAGCCAGGGCAAGCCTGGGCATGGCTGGGGGCTTGAGGGCGCCAGGCCCCGCCCACTTCCGCTTTGGGGCCCAGCAACAGTTGCCAGGGCAACCCTGGGCATGGCAGGGGGCTTGAGGGCGCCAGGCCCCACCCACTTCCGCTTTGGGGCCAGCAACAGTTGCCAGGGAAAGCCAGGGCAAGCCTGGGCATGGCTGGGGGCTTGAGGGCGCCAGGCCCTGCCCACTTCTGCTTTGGGTGTCAGCAACCCTGGGCATGGCAGGGGGCTGGAGGGCGCCAGGCCCCGTCCACTTCCGCTTTGGGGGCCAGCAACAGTTGACAGGGCAAGCCTGGGCATGGCAGGGGGCTGTTGGCGCCAGGCCCCGCCCACTTCCGCTTTGGGGCCCAGCAACAGTTGCCAGGGAAAGCCTGGGTATTGCAGGGGGATGGTGGGTGCCAGGCCCCGCCTACTTCCGCTTTGGGGCCCAGCAACAGCTGCCAGGGCAATCTTGGGCATGGCAGGGGGCTGGAGGGGTCCAGGCCCCGCCCACTTCCGCTTTGGGGCCCAGCAACAGTTGCCATGGCAAGCCTAGGCATGGCAGGGGGCTGGTGGGTGCCAGGCCCCGCCCACTTCCGCTTTGGGGGCCAGCAACAGTTGCCAGGGCAACCCTGGGCATGGCAGGGGGCTTGAGGGCGCCAGGCCCCACCCACTTCCACTTTGGGTGTCAGCAACAGCTGCCAGGGCAACCCTGGGCATGGCAGGGGGCTTGAGGGCGCCAGGCCCCGCACACTTCCGCTTTGGGGCCAGCAACAGTTGCCAGGGAAAGCCAGGGCAAGCCTGGGCATGGCTGGGGGCTTGAGGGCGCCAGGCCCCGCCCACTTCCACTTTGGGTGTCAGCAACAGCTGCTAGGGCAACCCTGGGCATGGCAGGGGGCTTGAGGGCGCCAGGCCCCGCACACTTCCGCTTTGGGGGCCAGCAACAGTTGCCACGGCAAGCCTGGGCATGGCAGGGGGATGGTGGGCGCCAGGCCCCGCCTACTTCCGATTTGTGGCCCAGAAACAGTTGCAAGGGCAACATTGGGCATGGCAGGGGGCTGGAGGGCGCCAGGCCCCGCCCACTTCCGCTTTGGGGCCCAGCAACAGTTGCCAGGGCAACCCTGGGCATGGCAGGGGGCTTGAGGGTGCCAGGCCCCGCCCACTTCCGCTTTGGGGCCCATCAACAGTTGCCTGGGCATGGCAGGGGGCTGGGGGGCGCCAGGCCCCGCCCACTTCCGCTTTGGGGCCCAGCAACAGTTGCCAGGGCAAGCCTGGATATGGCAGGGGGCTGGAGGGCGCCAGGCCCCGCCCACTTCCGCTTTGGGGCCCAGCAACAGTTGCCAGGGCAAGCATGGGCATGGCAGGGGGCTGGAGGGCGCCAGGCCCCGCCCACTTCCGCTTTGGGGCCCAGCAACAGTTGTCAGGGCATGCCTGGGCATGGCAGGGGGCTGGAGGGCGCCAGGCCCCGCCCACTTCCGCTTTGAGGGCCAGCAACAGTTGACAGGGCAAGCCTGGGCATGGCAGGGGGCTGGTGGGCGCCAGGCCCCGCCCACTTCCGCTTTGGGGCCCAGCAACAGTTGCCAGGGAAAGCCAGGGCAAGCCTGGGCATGGCTGGGGGCTTGAGGGCGCCAGGCCCCGCCCACTTTCGCTTTGGGGCCCAGCAACAGTTGACAGGGCAAGTCTGGGCATGGCAGGGGGCTGGAGGGCGCCAGGCCCCGCCCACTTCCGCTTTGGGGGCCAGCAACAGTTGACAGGGCAAGCCTGGGCATGGCAGGGGGCTGGTGGGCGCCAGGCCCCGCCCACTTCTGCTTTGGGGCCCAGCAACAGTTGCCAGGGCAAGCCGGGGCATGGCTGGGGGCTGGAGGGTGCCAGGCCCCGCCCACTTCCGCTTTGGGGGCCAGCAACAGCTGACAGGGCAAGCCTGGGCATGGCAGGGGGCTGGTGGGCGCCAGGCCCCGCCCACTTCCGCTTTGGGGCCCAGCAACAGTTGCCAGGGCAAGCCGGGGCATGGCTGGGGGCTGGAGGGTGCCAGGCCCCGCCCACTTCCGCTTTGGGGCCCAGCAACAGTTGCCAGGGCCAGCCTTGGTATGGCAGAGGGCTGGAGGGCGCCAGGCCCCGCCCACTTCCGCTTTGGGGCCCAGCAACAGTTGACAGGGCAAGCCTGGGCATGGCAGGTGGCTGGTGGGCGCCAGGCCCCGCCCACTTCCGCTTTGGGGGCAGCAACAGTTGCCAGGGAAAGCCAGGGCAAGCCTGGGCATGGCTGGGGGCTTGAGGGCGCCAGGCCCCGCCCACTTCCGCTTTGGGGCCCAGCAACAGTTGCCAGGGAAAGCCAGGGCAAGCCTGGGCATGGCAGGGGGCTGGAGGGCGCCAGGCCCAGCCCACTTCCGCTTTGGGGGCCAGCAACAGTTGACAGGGCAAGCCTGGGCATGGCAGGGGGCTGGAGGGCGCCAGGCCCCGCCCACTTCCGCTTTGGGGCTCAGCAACAGTTGCCAGGGCAAGCCTGGGCATGGCAGGGGGCTGGAGGGCGCCAGGCCCCGCCCACTTCCGCTTTGGGGGCCAGCAACAGTTGCCAGGGCAAGCCTGGGCATGGCAGGGGGATGGTGGGCGCCAGGCCCCGCCCACTTCCGCTTTGGGGCCCAGCAACAGTTGCAAGGGCAACATTGTGCATGGCAGGGGGCTGGAGGGCGCCAGGCCCCGCCCACTTCCGCTTTGGGGCCCAGCAACAGTTGCCAGGGCAAGACTGGGCATGGCAGGGGGCTGGAGGGTGCCAGGCCCCGCCTACTTCCGCTTTGGGGCCCAGCAACAGCTGCAAGGGCAATCTTGGGCATGGCAGGGGGCTGGAGGGCGCCAGGCCCCGCCCACTTCCGCTTTGGGGCCCAGCAACAGTTGCCAGGGCAAGCCTGGGCATGGCAGGGGGCTGGAGGGCGCCAGGCCCCGCCCACTTCTGCTTTAGGGCCCAGCAACAGATGCTAGGGCAAGCCTGGGCATGTCAGGGGGCTGGAGGGCGCCAGGCCCCGCCCACTTCCGCTTTGGGGCCCAGCAACAGTTGCTAGGGCAAGCCAGGGTATGGCAGGGGGCTGTAGGGCGCTAGGCCCCGCCCACTTCCCCTTTGGGGCTCAGCAACAGTTGCCAGGGCAAGCCTAGGCATGGCAGGGGGCTGGTGGGTGCCAGGCCCCGCCCACTTCCGCTTTGGGGGCCAGCTACAGTTGCCAGGGAAAGCCAGGGCAAGCCTGGGCATGGCTGGGGGCTTGAGGGCGCCAGGCCCCGCCCACTTCCGCTTTGGGTGTCAGCAACAGCTGCCAGGGCAACCCTGGGCATGGCAGGAGGCTTGAGGGCGCCAGGCCCTGCCCACTTCCGCTTTGGGGGCCAGCAACAGTTGACAGGGCAAGCCTGGGCATGGCAGGGGGCTGGTGGGCGCCAGGCCCCGCCCACTTCCGCTTTGGGGCCCAGCATCAGTTGACAGGGCAACCCTGGGCATGGCAGTGTGCTGGAGGGTGCCAGGCCCCGGCCACTTCCGCTTTGGGGCCCAGCAACAGTTGCCAGGGCAACCCTGGGCATGGCAGGGGGCTGGTGGGTGCCAGGCCCCACCCACTTCCGCTTTGGTTCCCAGCAACAGTTGCATGGGCAAGGCAGGGGGCTGGAGGGCGCCAGGCCCCGCCCACTTCCGCTTTGGGGCTCAGCAACAGTTGCCAGGGCAAGCCTGGGAATGGCAGGGGGCTGGTGGGTGCCAGGCCCCGCCCACTTCCGCTTTGGGGGCCAGCAACAGTTGCCAGGGCAAGCCTGGGCATGGCAGGGGGCTGGAGGGCGCCAGGCCCCGCCCACTTCCGCTTTGGGGGCCAGCAACAGTTGCCAGGGCAAGCCTGGGCATGGCAGGGTGATGGTGTGCGCCAGGCCCCGCCCACTTCCGCTTTGGGGCCAGCAACAGTTGCCAGGGAAAGCCTGGGTATTGCAGGGGGATGGTGGGTGCCAGGCCCCGCCTACTTCCGCTTTGGGGCCCAGCAACAGCTGCCAGGGCAATCTTGGGCATGGCATGGGGCTGGAGGGGTCCAGGCCCCGCCCACTTCCGCTTTGGGGCCCAGCAACAGTTGCCAGGGCAACCCTGGGCATGGCAGGGGGCTTGAGGGCGCCAGGCCCCACCCACTTCCGCTTTGGGGCCAGCAACAGTTGCCAGGGAAAGCCAGGGCAAGCCTGGGCATGGCTGGGGGCTTGAGGGCGCCAGGCCCCGCCCACTTCCACTTTGGGTGTCAGCAACAGTTGCCAGGGCAACCCTGGGCATGGCAGTGGGCTTGAGGGCGCCAGGCCCCGCACACTTCCGCTTTGGGGGCCAGCAACAGTTGCCACGGCAAGCCTGGGCATGGCAGGGGGATGGTGGGCGCCAGGCCCCGCCTACTTCTGATTTGTGGCCCAGCAACAGTTGCAAGGGCAACATTGGGCATGGCAGGGGGCTGGAGGGCGCCAGGCCCCGCCCACTTCCGCTTTGGGTCCCAGCAACAGTTGCCAGGGCAAGCCTGGATATGGCAGGGGGCTGGAGGGCGCCAGGCCCCGCCCACTTCCGCTTTGGGGCCCAGCAACAGTTGCCAGGGCAAGCATGGGCATGGCAGGGGGCTGGAGGGCGCCAGGCCCCGCCCACTTCCGCTTTGGGGCCCAGCAACAGTTGTCAGGGCAAGCCTGGGCATGGCAGGGGGCTGGAGGGCGCCAGGCCCCGCCCACTTCCGCTTTGGGGGCCAGCAACAGTTGACAGGGCAAGCCTGGGCATGGCAGGGGGCTGGTGGGCGCCAGGCCCCGCCCACTTCCGCTTTGGGGCCCAGCAACAGTTGCCAGGGAAAGCCAGGGCAAGCCTGGGCATGGCTGGGGGCTTGAGGGCGCCAGGCCCCGCCCACTTTCGCTTTGGGGCCCAGCAACAGTTGACAGGGCAAGCCTGGGCATGGCAGGGGGCTGGAGGGCGCCAGGCCCCGCCCACTTCCGCTTTGGGGGCCAGCAACAGTTGACAGGGCAAGCCTGGGCATGGCAGGGGGCTGGTGAGCGCCAGGCCCCGCCCACTTCCGCTTTGGGGGCCAGCAACAGTTGCCAGGGCAATCCTGGGCATGGCAGGGGGATGGTGGGCGCCAGGCCCCGCCTACTTCCGCTTTAGGGGCCAGCAACAGTTGCCAGGGAAGCCTGGGCATGGCGGGGGGCTTGAGGGCGCCAGGCCCCGCCCACTTCATCTTTGGGGCCCAGCAACAGTTGCCAGGGCAAGCCTGGGCATGGCAGGGGGCTGGAGGGCGCCAGGCCCCGCCCACTTCCGCTTTGGTGCCCAGCAACAGTTGCCATGGCAAGTCTAGGCATGGCAGGGGGCTGGTGGGTGCCAGGCCCCGCCCACTTCCGCTTTGGGGGCCAGCAACAGTTGCCAGGGCAACCCTGGGCATGGCAGGGGGCTTCAGGGTGCCAGGCCCCGCCCACTTCCGCTTTGGGGGCCAGCAACAGTTGCCAGGGCAAGCCTGGGCATGGCAGGGGGCTTCAGGGTGCCAGGCCCCGCCCACTTCCGCTTTGGGGGCCAGCAACAGTTGCCAGGGCAAGCCTGGGCATGGCAGGGGGATGGAGGGCGCCAGGCCCCGCCCACTTCCGCTTTTGGGCCCAGCAACAGTTGCCAGGGAAAGACTGGGTATGGCAGGGGGATGGAGGGCGCCAGGCCCCACCCACTTCCGCTTTGGTTCCCAGCAACAGTTGCCAGGGCAAGGCAGGGGGCTGGAGGGCGCCAGGCCCCGCCCACTTCCGCTTTGGGGCTCAGCAACAGTTGCCAGGGCAAGCCTGGGCATGGCAGGGGGCTGGAGGGCGCCAGGCCCCGCCCACTTCCGCTTTGGGGGCCAGCAACAGTTGCCAGGGCAAGCCTGGGCATGGCAGGGGGCTGGTGGGCGCCAGGCCCCGCCCACTTCTGCTTTGGGGCCCAGCAACAGTTGCCAGGGAAAGCCAGGGCAAGCCTGGGCATGGCTGGGGGCTTGAGGGCGCCAGGCCCCGCCAACTTTCGCTTTGGGGCCCAGCAACAGTTGACAGGGCAAGCCTGGGCATGGCAGGGGGCTGGAGGGCGCCAGGCCCCGCCCACTTCCGCTTTGGGGGCCAGCAACAGTTGACAGGGCAAGCCTGGGCATGGCAGGGGGCTGGTGGGCGCCAGGCCCCGCCCACTTCCGCTTTGGGGCCCAGCAACAGTTGCCAGGGAAAGCCAGGGCAAGCCTGGGCATGGCTGGGGGCTTGAGGGCGCCAGGCCCCGCCCACTTTCGCTTTGGGGCCAAGCAACAGTTGACAGGGCAAGCCTGGGCATGGCAGGGGGCTGGAGGGCGCCAGGCCCCGCCCACTTCCGCTTTGGGGGCCAGCAACAGTTGACAGGGCAAGCCTGGGCATGGCAGGGGGCTGGTGGGCGCCATGCCCCGCCCACTTCCGCTTTGGGGCCCAGCAACAGTTGCCAGGGCAACCCTGGGCATGGCAGGGGGCTTGAGGGCGCCAGGCCCCACCCACTTCCGCTTTGGGGCCAGCAACAGTTGCCAGGGAAAGCCAGGGCAAGCCTGGGCATGGCTGGGGGCTTGAGGGCGCCAGACCCCGCCCACTTCCGCTTTGGGTGTCAGCAACAGCTGCCAGGGCAACCCTGGGCATGGCAGGGGGCTTGAGGGCGCCAGGCCCTGCCCACTTCCGCTTTGGGGGCCAGCAACAGTTGCCAGGGCAACCCTGTGCATGGCAGGGGGCTTGAGGGCGCCAGGCCCCACCTACTTCCGCTTTGGGGCCAGCAACAGTTGCCAGGGAAAGCCTGGGCAAGCCTGGGCATGGCTGGGGGCTTGAGGGCGCCAGGCCCCGCCCACTTCCGCTTTGGGTGTCAGCAACAGCTGCCAGGGCAACCCTGGGCATGGCAGGGGGCTTGAGGGCGCCAGGCCCTGCCCACTTCCGCTTTGGGGGCCAGCAACAGTTGCCAGGGCAACCCTGTGCATGGCAGGGGGCTTGAGGGCGCCAGGCCCCACCCACTTCCGCTTTGGGGCCAGCAACAGTTGCCAGGGAAAGACAGGGCAAGCCTGGGCATGGCTGGGGGCTTGAGGGCGCCAGGCCCCGCCCACTTCCGCTTTGGGGCCCAGCAACAGTTGCCAGGGCAATCCTGGGCATGGCAGGGGGCTGGAGGGCGCCAGGCCCCGCCCACTTCCGCTTTGGGGCCCAGCAACAGTTGACAGGGCAAGCCTGGGCATGGCAGGGGGCAGGAGGGCGCCAGGCCCTGCCCACTTCCGCTTTGGGGGCCAGCAACAGTTGCCAGGTCAAGCCTGGGTATTGCAGGGGGCTGGTGGGCGCCAGGCCCCGCCCACTTCCGCTTTGGGGCCCAGCAACAGTTGCCATGGCAAGCCTAGGCATGGCAGGGGGCTGTTGGGTGCCAGGCCCCGCCCACTTCCGCTTTCGGGGCCAGCAACAGTTGCCAGGGCAACCCTGGGCATGGCAGGGGGCTTGAGGGCGCCAGGCCCTGCCCACTTCCGCATTGGGGCCCAGCAACAGTTGCCAGGGCAAGCCTGGGCATGGCAGGGGGCTGGAGGGCGCCAGGCCCCGCCCACTTCTGCTTTAGGGCCCAGCAACAGATGCTAGGGCAAGCCAGGGTATGGCAGGGGGCTGTAGGGCGCCAGGCCCCGCTCACTTCCGCTTTGGGGCTCAGCAACAGTTGCCAGGGCAAGCCTAGGCATGGCAGGGGGCTGGTGGGTGCCAGGCCCCACCCACTTCCGCTTTGGGGCCAGCAACAGTTGCCAGGGAAAGCCAGGGAAAGCCTGGGCATGGCTGGGGGCTTGAGGGCGCCAGGCCCCGACCACTTCCGCTTTGGGGGCCAGCAACAGTTTCCAGGTCAAGCCTGGGTATTGCAGGGGGCTGGTGGGCGCCAGGCCCCGCCCACTTCCGCTTTGGGGCCCAGCAACAGTTGCCATGGCAAGCCTAGGCATGGCAGGGGGCTGGTGGGCGCCAGGCCCCGTTCACTTCCGCTTTGGGGGCCAGCAACAGTTGACAGGGCAAGCGTGGGCATGGCAGGGGGCTGTTGGCGCCAGGCCCCGCCCACTTCCGCTTTGGGGCCCAGCAACAGTTGCCAGGGAAAGCCTCGGTATTGCAGGGGGATGGTGGGTGCCAGGCCCCGCCTACTTCCGCTTTGGGGCCCAGCAACAGCTGCCAGGGCAATCTTGGGCATGGCAGGGGGCTGGACGGGTCCATGCCCCGCCCACTTCCGCTTTGTGGCCCAGCAACAGTTGCCATGGCAAGCCTAGGCATGGCAGGGGGCTGGTGGGTGCCAGGCCCCGCCCACTTCCGCTTTGGGGGCCAGCAACAGTTGCCAGGGCAACCCTGGGCATGGCAGGGGGCTTGAGGGCGCCAGGCCCCACCCACTTCCGCTTTGGGGCCAGCAACAGTTGCCAGGGAAAGCCAGGGCAAGCCTGGGCATGGCTGGGGGCTGGAGGGCGCCAGGCCCCGCCCACTTCCGCTTTGGGGCCCAGCAACAGTTGCCATGGCAAGCCTAGGCATAGCAGGGGGCTGGTGGGTGCCAGGCCCCGCCCACTTCCGCTTTGGGGGCCAGCAACAGTTGCCAGGGCAACCCTGGGCATGGCAGGGGGCTTGAGGGCGCCAGGCCTCACCCACTTCCACTTTGGGGCCAGCAACAGTTGCCAGGGAAAGCCAGGGCAAGCCTGGGCATGGCTGGGGGCTTGAGGGCGCCAGGGCCGCCCACTTCCGCTTTGGGGGCCAGCAACAGTTGCCAGGTCAAGCTTGGGTATTGCAGGGGGCTGGTGGGCGCCAGGCCCCGCCCACTTCCGCTTTGGGGCCCAGCAACAGTTGCCATGGCAAACCTAGGCATGGCAGGGGGCTGGTGGGTGCCAGGCCCCGCCCACTTCCGCTTTGGGGGCCAGCAACAGTTGCCAGGGCAACCCTGGGCATGGCAGGGGGCTTGAGGGCGCCAGGCCCCACCCATTTGCGCTTTGGGGCCAGCAACAGTTGCCAGGGAAAGCCAGGGCAAGCCTGGGCACGGCTGGGGGCTTGAGGGCGCCAGGCCCCGCCCACTTCCGCTTTGGGTGTCAGCAACAGCTGCCAGGGCAACCCTGGGCATGGCAGGGGGCTTGAGGGCGCCAGGCCCCGCCCACTTCATCTTTGGGGCCCAGCAACAGTTGCCAGGGCAAGCCTGGGCATGGCAGGGGGCTGGAGGGCCCCAGGCCCCGCCCACTTTCGCTTTGGGGCCCAGCAACAGTTGACAGGGCAAGCCTGGGCATGGCAGGGGGCTGGAGGGCGCCAGGCCCCGCCCACTTCCGCTTTGGGGGCCAGCAACAGTTGACAGGGCAAGCCTGGGCATGGCAGGGGGCTGGTGGGCGCCAGGCCCCGCCCACTTCCGCTTTGGGGCCCAGCAACAGTTGCCAGGGCAAGCCGGGGCATGGCTGGGGGCTTGAGGGTGCCAGGCCCCGCCCACTTCCGCTTTGGGGCCCATCAACAGTTGCCAGGGCCAGCCTTGGTATGGCAGAGGGCTGGAGGGCGCCAGGCCCCGCCCACTTCCGCTTTGGGGCCCAGCAACAGTTGACAGGGCAAGCCTGGGCATGGCAGGGGGCTGGAGGGCGCCAGGCCCAGCCCACTTCCGCTTTGGGGGCCAGCAACAGTTGACAGGGCAAGCCTGGGCATGGCAGGGGGCTGGAGGGCGGCAGGCCCCGCCCACTTCCGCTTTGGGGCCCAGCAACAGTTGACAGGGCAAGCCTGGGTATGGCAGGGGGCTGGAGGGCGCCAGGCCCCGCCCACTTCCGCTTTGGGGCCCAGCAACAGTTGCCAGGGCAAGCCTGGGCATGGCAGGGGGCTGGAGGGCGCCAGGCCCCGCCCACTTCCGCTTTGGGGCCAGCAACAGGTGCCAGGGAAAGCCAGGGCAAGCCTGGGCATGGCTGGGGGCTTGAGGGCGCCAGGCCCCGCCCACTTCCGCTTTGGGGCCCAGCAACAGTTGACAGGGCAAGCCTGGGCAAGGCAGGGGGCTGGAGGGCGCCAGGCCCCGCCCATTTCCGCTTTTGGGCCAGCAACAGTTACCAGGGAAAGCCAGGGCAAGCCTGGGCATGGCTGGGGGCTTGAGGGTGCCAGGCCCCGCCCACTTCCGCTTTGGGGGCCAGCAACAGTTGCCAGGGCAACCCTGGGCATTGCAGGGGGCTTGAGGGCGCCAGGCCCCACCCACTTCCGCTTTGGGGCCAGCAACAGTTGCCAGGGAAAGCCAGGGCAAGCCTGGGCATGGCTGGGGGCTTGAGGGCGCCAGGCCCCGCCCACTTCCGCTTTGGGTGTCAGAAACAGCTGCCAGGGCAACCCTGGGCAAGGCAGGGGGCTTGAGGGCGCCAGGCCCTGCCCACTTCCGCTTTGGGTCCCAGCAACAGTTGCCAGGGCAAGCCTGGATATGGCAGGGGGCTGGAGGGCGCCAGGCCCCGCCCACTTCCGCTTTGGGGCCCAGCAACAGTTGCCAGGGCAAGCATGGGCATGGCAGGGGGCTGGAGGGCGCCAGGCCCCGCCCACTTCCGCTTTGGGGCCCAGCAACAGTTGCCAGGGCAAGCCTGGATATGGCAGGGGGCTGGAGGGCGCCAGGCCCCGCCCACTTCCGCTTTGGGGCCCAGCAACAGTTGCCAGGGCAAGCATGGGCATGGCAGGGGGCTGGAGGGCGCCAGGCCCCGCCCACTTCCGCTTTGGGGCCCAGCAACAGTTGTCAGGGCAAGCCTGGGCATGGCAGGGGGCTGGAGGGCGCCAGGCCCCGCCCACTTCCGCTTTGGGGGCCAGCAACAGTTGACAGGGCAAGCCTGGGCATGGCAGGGGGCTGGTGGGCGCCAGGCCCCGCCCACTTCCGCTTTGGGGCCCAGCAACAGTTGCCAGGGAAAGCCAGGGCAAGCCTGGGCATGGCTGGGGGCTTGAGGGCGCCAGGCCCCGCCCACTTTCGCTTTGGGGCCCAGCAACAGTTGACAGGGCAAGCCTGGGCATGGCAGGGGGCTGGAGGGCGCCAGGCCCCGCCCACTTCCGCTTTGGGGGCCAGCAACAGTTGACAGGGCAAGCCTGGGCATGGCAGGGGGCTGGTGAGCGCCAGGCCCCGCCCACTTCCGCTTTGGGGGCCAGCAACAGTTGCCAGGGCAATCCTGGGCATGGCAGGGGGATGGTGGGCGCCAGGCCCCGCCTACTTCCGCTTTAGGGGCCAGCAACAGTTGCCAGGGAAGCCTGGGCATGGCGGGGGGCTTGAGGGCGCCAGGCCCCGCCCACTTTATCTTTGGGGCCCAGCAACAGTTGCCAGGGCAAGCCTGGGCATGGCAGGGGGCTGGAGGGCGCCAGGCCCCGCCCACTTCCGCTTTGGTGCCCAGCAACAGTTGCCATGGCAAGTCTAGGCATGGCAGGGGGCTGGTGGGTGCCAGGCCCCGCCCACTTCCGCTTTGGGGGCCAGCAACAGTTGCCAGGGCAACCCTGGGCATGGCAGGGGGCTTCAGGGTGCCAGGCCCCGCCCACTTCCGCTTTGGGGGCCAGCAACAGTTGCCAGGGCAAGCCTGGGCATGGCAGGGGGCTTCAGGGTGCCAGGCCCCGCCCACTTCCGCTTTGGGGGCCAGCAACAGTTGCCAGGGCAAGCCTGGGCATGGCAGGGGGATGGAGGGCGCCAGGCCCCGCCCACTTCCGCTTTGGGGCCCAGCAACAGTTGCCAGGGAAAGACTGGGTATGGCAGGGGGATGGAGGGCGCCAGGCCCCACCCACTTCCGCTTTGGTTCCCAGCAACAGTTGCCAGGGCAAGGCAGGGGGCTGGAGGGCGCCAGGCCCCGCCCACTTCCGCTTTGGGGCTCAGCAACAGTTGCCAGGGCAAGCCTGGGCATGGCAGGGGGCTGGAGGGCGCCAGGCCCCGCCCACTTCCGCTTTGGGGGCCAGCAACAGTTGCCAGGGCAAGCCTGGGCATGGCAGGGGGCTGGTGGGCGCCAGGCCCCGCCCACTTCCGCTTTGGGGCCCAGCAACAGTTGCCAGGGAAAGCCAGGGCAAGCCTGGGCATGGCTGGGGGCTTGAGGGCGCCAGGCCCCGCCAACTTTCGCTTTGGGGCCCAGCAACAGTTGACAGGGCAAGCCTGGGCATGGCAGGGGGCTGGAGGGCGCCAGGCCCCGCCCACTTCCGCTTTGGGGGCCAGCAACAGTTGACAGGGCAAGCCTGGGCATGGCAGGGGGCTGGTGGGCGCCAGGCCCCGCCCACTTCCGCTTTGGGGCCCAGCAACAGTTGCCAGGGAAAGCCAGGGCAAGCCTGGGCATGGCTGGGGGCTTGAGGGCGCCAGGCCCCACCCACTTTCGCTTTGGGGCCAAGCAACAGTTGACAGGGCAAGCCTGGGCATGGCAGGGGGCTGGAGGGCGCCAGGCCCCGCCCACTTCCGCTTTGGGGGCCAGCAACAGTTGACAGGGCAAGCCTGGGCATGGCAGGGGGCTGGTGGGCGCCATGCCCCGCCCACTTCCGCTTTGGGGCCCAGCAACAGTTGCCAGGGCAACCCTGGGCATGGCAGGGGGCTTGAGGGCGCCAGGCCCCACCCACTTCCGCTTTGGGGCCAGCAACAGTTGCCAGGGAAAGCCAGGGCAAGCCTGGGCATGGCTGGGGGCTTGAGGGCGCCAGGCCCCGCCCACTTCCGCTTTGGGTGTCAGCAACAGCTGCCAGGGCAACCCTGGGCATGGCAGGGGGCTTGAGGGCGCCAGGCCCTGCCCACTTCCGCTTTGGGGGCCAGCAACAGTTGCCAGGGCAACCCTGTGCATGGCAGGGGGCTTGAGGGCGCCAGGCCCCACCCACTTCCGCTTTGGGGCCAGCAACAGTTGCCAGGGAAAGCCTGGGCAAGCCTGGGCATGGCTGGGGGCTTGAGGGCGCCAGGCCCCGCCCACTTCCGCTTTGGGTGTCAGCAACAGCTGCCAGGGCAACCCTGGGCATGGCAGGGGACTTGAGGGCGCCAGGCCCTGCCCACTTCCGCTTTGGGGGCCAGCAACAGTTGCCAGGGCAACCCTGTGCATGGCAGGGGGCTTGAGGGCGCCAGGCCCCACCCACTTCCGCTTTGGGGCCAGCAACAGTTGCCAGGGAAAGACAGGGCAAGCCTGGGCATGGCTGGGGGCTTGAGGGCGCCAGGCCCCGCCCACTTCCGCTTTGGGGCCCAGCAACAGTTGCCAGGGCAATCCTGGGCATGGCAGGGGGCTGGAGGGCGCCAGGCCCCGCCCACTTCCGCTTTGGGGCCCAGCAACAGTTGACAGGGCAAGCCTGGGCATGGCAGGGGGCAGGAGGGCGCCAGGCCCTGCCCACTTCCGCTTTGGGGGCCAGCAACAGTTGCCAGGTCAAGCCTGGGTATTGCAGGGGGCTGGTGGGCGCCAGGCCCCGCCCACTTCCGCTTTGGGGCCCAGCAACAGTTGCCATGGCAAGCCTAGGCATGGCAGGGGGCTGTTGGGTGCCAGGCCCCGCCCACTTCCGCTTTCGGGGCCAGCAACAGTTGCCAGGGCAACCCTGGGCATGGCAGGGGGCTTGAGGGCGCCAGGCCCTGCCCACTTCCGCATTGGGGCCCAGCAACAGTTGCCAGGGCAAGCCTGGGCATGGCAGGGGGCTGGAGGGCGCCAGGCCCCGCCCACTTCTGCTTTAGGGCCCAGCAACAGATGCTAGGGCAAGCCAGGGTATGGCAGGGGGCTGTAGGGCGCCAGGCCCCGCTCACTTCCGCTTTGGGGCTCAGCAACAGTTGCCAGGGCAAGCCTAGGCATGGCAGGGGGCTGGTGGGTGCCAGGCCCCACCCACTTCCGCTTTGGGGCCAGAACAGTTGCCAGGGAAAGCCAGGGAAAGCCTGGGCATGGCTGGGGGCTTGAGGGCGCCAGGCCCCGACCACTTCCGCTTTGGGGGCCAGCAACAGTTTCCAGGTCAAGCCTGGGTATTGCAGGGGGCTGGTGGGCGCCAGGCCCCGCCCACTTCCGCTTTGGGGCCCAGCAACAGTTGCCATGGCAAGCCTAGGCATGGCAGGGGGCTGGTGGGCGCCAGGCCCCGTTCACTTCCGCTTTGGGGGCCAGCAACAGTTGACAGGGCAAGCGTGGGCATGGCAGGGGGCTGTTGGCGCCAGGCCCCGCCCACTTCCGCTTTGGGGCCCAGCAACAGTTGCCAGGGAAAGCCTCGGTATTGCAGGGGGATGGTGGGTGCCAGGCCCCGCCTACTTCCGCTTTGGGGCCCAGCAACAGCTGCCAGGGCAATCTTGGGCATGGCAGGGGGCTGGACGGGTCCATGCCCCGCCCACTTCCGCTTTGTGGCCCAGCAACAGTTGCCATGGCAAGCCTAGGCATGGCAGGGGGCTGGTGGGTGCCAGGCCCCGCCCACTTCCGCTTTGGGGGCCAGCAACAGTTGCCAGGGCAACCCTGGGCATGGCAGGGGGCTTGAGGGCGCCAGGCCCCACCCACTTCCGCTTTGGGGCCAGCAACAGTTGCCAGGGAAAGCCAGGGCAAGCCTGGGCATGGCTGGGGGCTGGAGGGCGCCAGGCCCCGCCCACTTCCGCTTTGGGGCCCAGCAACAGTTGCCATGGCAAGCCTAGGCATAGCAGGGGGCTGGTGGGTGCCAGGCCCCGCCCACTTCCGCTTTGGGGGCCAGCAACAGTTGCCAGGGCAACCCTGGGCATGGCAGGGGGCTTGAGGGCGCCAGGCCTCACCCACTTCCACTTTGGGGCCAGCAACAGTTGCCAGGGAAAGCCAGGGCAAGCCTGGGCATGGCTGGGGGCTTGAGGGCGCCAGGCCCCGCCCACTTCCGCTTTGGGGGCCAGCAACAGTTGCCAGGTCAAGCTTGGGTATTGCAGGGGGCTGGTGGGCGCCAGGCCCCGCCCACTTCCGCTTTGGGGCCCAGCAACAGTTGCCATGGCAAACCTAGGCATGGCAGGGGGCTGGTGGGTGCCAGGCCCCGCCCACTTCCGCTTTGGGGGCCAGCAACAGTTGCCAGGGCAACCCTGGGCATGGCAGGGGGCTTGAGGGCGCCAGGCCCCACCCATTTGCGCTTTGGGGCCAGCAACAGTTGCCAGGGAAAGCCAGGGCAAGCCTGGGCACGGCTGGGGGCTTGAGGGCGCCAGGCCCCGCCCACTTCCGCTTTGGGTGTCAGCAACAGCTGCCAGGGCAACCCTGGGCATGGCAGGGGGCTTGAGGGCGCCAGGCCCCGCCCACTTCATCTTTGGGGCCCAGCAACAGTTGCCAGGGCAAGCCTGGGCATGGCAGGGGGCTGGAGGGCCCCAGGCCCCGCCCACTTTCGCTTTGGGGCCCAGCAACAGTTGACAGGGCAAGCCTGGGCATGGCAGGGGGCTGGAGGGCGCCAGGCCCCGCCCACTTCCGCTTTGGGGGCCAGCAACAGTTGACAGGGCAAGCCTGGGCATGGCAGGTTGCTGGTGGGCGCCAGGCCCCGCCCACTTCCGCTTTGGGGCCCAGCAACAGTTGCCAGGGCAAGCCGGGGCATGGCTGGGGGCTTGAGGGTGCCAGGCCCCGCCCACTTCCGCTTTGGGGCCCATCAACAGTTGCCAGGGCCAGCCTTGGTATGGCAGAGGGCTGGAGGGCGCCAGGCCCCGCCCACTTCCGCTTTGGGGCCCAGCAACAGTTGACAGGGCAAGCCTGGGCATGGCAGGGGGCTGGAGGGCGCCAGGCCCAGCCCACTTCCGCTTTGGGGGCCAGCAACAGTTGACAGGGCAAGCCTGGGCATGGCAGGGGGCTGGAGGGCGGCAGGCCCCGCCCACTTCCGCTTTGGGGCCCAGCAACAGTTGACAGGGCAAGCCTGGGTATGGCAGGGGGCTGGAGGGCGCCAGGCCCCGCCCACTTCCGCTTTGGGGCCCAGCAACAGTTGCCAGGGCAAGCCTGGGCATGGCAGGGGGCTGGAGGGCGCCAGGCCCCGCCCACTTCCGCTTTGGGGCCAGCAACAGGTGCCAGGGAAAGCCAGGGCAAGCCTGGGCATGGCTGGGGGCTTGAGGGCGCCAGGCCCCGCCCACTTCCGCTTTGGGGCCCAGCAACAGTTGACAGGGCAAGCCTGGGCAAGGCAGGGGGCTGGAGGGCGCCAGGCCCCGCCCATTTCCGCTTTTGGGCCAGCAACAGTTACCAGGGAAAGCCAGGGCAAGCCTGGGCATGGCTGGGGGCTTGAGGGTGCCAGGCCCCGCCCACTTCCGCTTTGGGGGCCAGCAACAGTTGCCAGGGCAACCCTGGGCATTGCAGTGGGCTTGAGGGCGCCAGGCCCCACCCACTTCCGCTTTGGGGCCAGCAACAGTTGCCAGGGAAAGCCAGGGCAAGCCTGGGCATGGCTGGGGGCTTGAGGGCGCCAGGCCCCGCCCACTTCCGCTTTGGGTGTCAGCAACAGCTGCCAGGGCAACCCTGGGCAAGGCAGGGGGCTTGAGGGCGCCAGGCCCTGCCCACTTCCGCTTTGGGGGCCAGCAACAGTTGCCAGGGCAACCCTGTGCATGGCAGAGGGCTTGAAGGCGCCAGGCCCCACCCACTACCGCTTTGGGGCCAGCAACAGCTGCCAGGGCAACCCTGGGCATAGCAGGGGGCTTGAATGCGCCAGGCCCCACCCACTTCTTCTTTGGGGCCAGCAACAGTTGCCAGGGAAAGCCAGGGCAAGCCTGGGCATGGCTGGGGTCTTGAGGGTGCCAGGCCCCGCCCACTTCCGCTTTGGGGCCCAGCAACAGTTGCCAGGGCAAGCCTGGGCATGGCAGGGGGCTGGAGGGCGACAGGCCCCGCCCACTTCCGCTTTGGGGCCCAGCAACAGTTGACAGGGCAAGCCTGGGCATAGCAGGGGGCTGGAGGGCGCCAGGCCCCGCCCACTTCTTCTTTAGGGCCCAGCAACAGATGCTAGGGCAAGCCTGGGCATGGCAGGGGGCTGGAGGTCGCCAGGCCCCGCCTACTTCCACTTTGGGGCCCAGCAACAGTTGCCAGGGCAAGCCAGGGTATGGCAGGGGGCTGTAGGGCGCCAGGCCCCGCCCACTTCCGCTTTGGGGCCAGTAACAGTTGCCAGGGAAAGCCAGGGTAATGCAGGGGGCTGGTGGGCGCCAGGCCCCGCCCACTTCCGCTTTGGGGCCCAGCAACAGTTGCCATGGCATGCCTAGGCATGGCAGGGGGCTGTTGGGTGCCAGGCCCCGCCCACTTCCGCTTTCGAGGCCAGCAACAGTTGCCAGGGCAACCCTGGGCATGGCAGGGGGCTTGAGGGCGCCAGGCCCTGCCCACTTCCGCTTTGGGGCCCAGCAACAGTTGCCAGGGCAAGCCTGGGCATGGCAGGGGGCTGGAGGGGCCAGGCCCCGCCCACTTCTTCTTTAGGGCCCAGCAACAGATGCTAGGGCAAGCCTGGGCATGGCAGGGGGCTGGAGGTCGCCAGGCCCCGCCTACTTCCACTTTGGGGCCCAGCAACAGTTGCCAGGGCAAGCCAGGGTATGGCAGGGGGCTGTAGGGCGCCAGGCCCCGCTCACTTCCGCTTTGGGGCTCAGCAACAGTTGCCAGGGCAAGCCTAGGCATGGCAGGGGGCTGGTGGGTGCCAGGCCCCACCCACTTCCGCTTTGGGGCCAGCAATAGTTGCCAGGGAAAGCCAGGGAAAGCCTGGGCATGGCTGGGGGCTTGAGGGCGCCAGGCCCCGCCCACTTCCGCTTTGGGGGCCAGCAACAGTTGCCAGGTCAAGCCTGGGTAATGCAGGGGGCTGGTGGGCGCCAGGCCCCGCCCACTTGCGCTTTGGGGCCCAGCAACAGTTGCCATGGCAAGCCTAGGCATGGCAGGGGGCTGGTGGGTGCCAGGCCCCGCCCACTTCCGATTTGGGGGCCAGCAACAGTTGCCAGGGCAACCCTGGGCATGGCAGGGGGCTTGAGGGCGTCAGGCCCCACCCATTTGCGCTTTGGGGCCAGCAACAGTTGCCAGGGCAAGCCTGGGGATGGCAGGGGGCTGGAGGGCGCCAGGCCCCGCCCACTTCCGCTTTGGGGCCCAGCAACAGTTGCCATGGCAAGCCTAGGCATGGCAGGGGGCTGTAGGGCGCCAGGCCCCGCTCACTTCCGCTTTGGGGCTCAGCAACAGTTGCCAGGGCAAGCCTAGGCATGGCAGGGGGCTGGTGGGTGCCAGGCCCCACCCACTTCTGCTTTGGGGCCAGCAATAGTTGCCAGGGAAAGCCAGGGAAAGCCTGGGCATGGCTGGGGGCTTGAGGGCGCCAGGCCCCGCCCACTTCCGCTTTGGGGGCCAGCAACAGTTGCCAGGTCAAGCCTGGGTATTGCAGGGGGCTGGTGGGCGCCAGGCCCCGCCCACTTCCGCTTTGGGTGTCAGCAACAGCTGCCAGGGCAACCCTGGGCATGGCAGGGGCTTGAGGGCGCCAGGCCCCGCCCACTTCCGCTTTGGGGGCCAGCAACAGTTGCCAGGGCAACCCTGGGCATGGCAGGGGGCTTGAGGGCGCCATGCCCCACCCATTTGCGCTTTGGGGCCAGCAACAGTTGCCAGGGCAAGCCTGGGCATGGTAGGGGGCTGGAGGGCGCCAGGCCCCGCCCACTTCCGCTTTGGGGCCCAGCAACAGTTGCCATGGCAAGCTTAGGCATGGCAGGGGGCTGGTGGGTGCCAGGCCCCGCCCACTTCCGCTTTGGGGCCCAGCAACAGTTGCCAGGGCATGACTGGGCATGGCAGGGGGCTAGAGGGCGCCAGGCCCCGCCCACTTCCGCTTTGGGGCCAGCAACAGTTGCCAGGGAAAGCCTGGGCAAGCCTGGGCATGGCTGGGGGCTTGAGGGCGCCAGGCCCCGCCCACTTCCGCTTTGGGTGTCAGCAACAGCTGCCAGGGCAACCCTGGGCATGGCAGGGGACTTGAGGGCGCCAGGCCCTGCCCACTTCCGCTTTGGGGGCCAGCAACAGTTGCCAGGGCAACCCTGTGCATGGCAGGGGGCTTGAGGGCGCCAGGCCCCACCCACTTCCGCTTTGGGGCCAGCAACAGTTGCCAGGGAAAGACAGGGCAAGCCTGGGCATGGCTGGGGGCTTGAGGGCGCCAGGCCCCGCCCACTTCCGCTTTGGGGCCCAGCAACAGTTGCCAGGGCAATCCTGGGCATGGCAGGGGGCTGGAGGGCGCCAGGCCCCGCCCACTTCCGCTTTGGGGCCCAGCAACAGTTGACAGGGCAAGCCTGGGCATGGCAGGGGGCAGGAGGGCGCCAGGCCCTGCCCACTTCCGCTTTGGGGGCCAGCAACAGTTGCCAGGTCAAGCCTGGGTATTGCAGGGGGCTGGTGGGCGCCAGGCCCCGCCCACTTCCGCTTTGGGGCCCAGCAACAGTTGCCATGGCAAGCCTAGGCATGGCAGGGGGCTGTTGGGTGCCAGGCCCCGCCCACTTCCGCTTTCGGGGCCAGCAACAGTTGCCAGGGCAACCCTGGGCATGGCAGGGGGCTTGAGGGCGCCAGGCCCTGCCCACTTCCGCATTGGGGCCCAGCAACAGTTGCCAGGGCAAGCCTGGGCATGGCAGGGGGCTGGAGGGCGCCAGGCCCCGCCCACTTCTGCTTTAGGGCCCAGCAACAGATGCTAGGGCAAGCCAGGGTATGGCAGGGGGCTGTAGGGCGCCAGGCCCCGCTCACTTCCGCTTTGGGGCTCAGCAACAGTTGCCAGGGCAAGCCTAGGCATGGCAGGGGGCTGGTGGGTGCCAGGCCCCACCCACTTCCGCTTTGGGGCCAGAACAGTTGCCAGGGAAAGCCAGGGAAAGCCTGGGCATGGCTGGGGGCTTGAGGGCGCCAGGCCCCGACCACTTCCGCTTTGGGGGCCAGCAACAGTTTCCAGGTCAAGCCTGGGTATTGCAGGGGGCTGGTGGGCGCCAGGCCCCGCCCACTTCCGCTTTGGGGCCCAGCAACAGTTGCCATGGCAAGCCTAGGCATGGCAGGGGGCTGGTGGGCGCCAGGCCCCGTTCACTTCCGCTTTGGGGGCCAGCAACAGTTGACAGGGCAAGCGTGGGCATGGCAGGGGGCTGTTGGCGCCAGGCCCCGCCCACTTCCGCTTTGGGGCCCAGCAACAGTTGCCAGGGAAAGCCTCGGTATTGCAGGGGGATGGTGGGTGCCAGGCCCCGCCTACTTCCGCTTTGGGGCCCAGCAACAGCTGCCAGGGCAATCTTGGGCATGGCAGGGGGCTGGACGGGTCCATGCCCCGCCCACTTCCGCTTTGTGGCCCAGCAACAGTTGCCATGGCAAGCCTAGGCATGGCAGGGGGCTGGTGGGTGCCAGGCCCCGCCCACTTCCGCTTTGGGGGCCAGCAACAGTTGCCAGGGCAACCCTGGGCATGGCAGGGGGCTTGAGGGCGCCAGGCCCCACCCACTTCCGCTTTGGGGCCAGCAACAGTTGCCAGGGAAAGCCAGGGCAAGCCTGGGCATGGCTGGGGGCTGGAGGGCGCCAGGCCCCGCCCACTTCCGCTTTGGGGCCCAGCAACAGTTGCCATGGCAAGCCTAGGCATAGCAGGGGGCTGGTGGGTGCCAGGCCCCGCCCACTTCCGCTTTGGGGGCCAGCAACAGTTGCCAGGGCAACCCTGGGCATGGCAGGGGGCTTGAGGGCGCCAGGCCTCACCCACTTCCACTTTGGGGCCAGCAACAGTTGCCAGGGAAAGCCAGGGCAAGCCTGGGCATGGCTGGGGGCTTGAGGGCGCCAGGCCCCGCCCACTTCCGCTTTGGGGGCCAGCAACAGTTGCCAGGTCAAGCTTGGGTATTGCAGGGGGCTGGTGGGCGCCAGGCCCCGCCCACTTCCGCTTTGGGGCCCAGCAACAGTTGCCATGGCAAACCTAGGCATGGCAGGGGGCTGGTGGGTGCCAGGCCCCGCCCACTTCCGCTTTGGGGGCCAGCAACAGTTGCCAGGGCAACCCTGGGCATGGCAGGGGGCTTGAGGGCGCCAGGCCCCACCCATTTGCGCTTTGGGGCCAGCAACAGTTGCCAGGGAAAGCCAGGGCAAGCCTGGGCACGGCTGGGGGCTTGAGGGCGCCAGGCCCCGCCCACTTCCGCTTTGGGTGTCAGCAACAGCTGCCAGGGCAACCCTGGGCATGGCAGGGGGCTTGAGGGCGCCAGGCCCCGCCCACTTCATCTTTGGGGCCCAGCAACAGTTGCCAGGGCAAGCCTGGGCATGGCAGGGGGCTGGAGGGCCCCAGGCCCCGCCCACTTTCGCTTTGGGGCCCAGCAACAGTTGACAGGGCAAGCCTGGGCATGGCAGGGGGCTGGAGGGCGCCAGGCCCCGCCCACTTCCGCTTTGGGGGCCAGCAACAGTTGACAGGGCAAGCCTGGGCATGGCAGGTTGCTGGTGGGCGCCAGGCCCCGCCCACTTCCGCTTTGGGGCCCAGCAACAGTTGCCAGGGCAAGCCGGGGCATGGCTGGGGGCTTGAGGGTGCCAGGCCCCGCCCACTTCCGCTTTGGGGCCCATCAACAGTTGCCAGGGCCAGCCTTGGTATGGCAGAGGGCTGGAGGGCGCCAGGCCCCGCCCACTTCCGCTTTGGGGCCCAGCAACAGTTGACAGGGCAAGCCTGGGCATGGCAGGGGGCTGGAGGGCGCCAGGCCCAGCCCACTTCCGCTTTGGGGGCCAGCAACAGTTGACAGGGCAAGCCTGGGCATGGCAGGGGGCTGGAGGGCGGCAGGCCCCGCCCACTTCCGCTTTGGGGCCCAGCAACAGTTGACAGGGCAAGCCTGGGTATGGCAGGGGGCTGGAGGGCGCCAGGCCCCGCCCACTTCCGCTTTGGGGCCCAGCAACAGTTGCCAGGGCAAGCCTGGGCATGGCAGGGGGCTGGAGGGCGCCAGGCCCCGCCCACTTCCGCTTTGGGGCCAGCAACAGGTGCCAGGGAAAGCCAGGGCAAGCCTGGGCATGGCTGGGGGCTTGAGGGCGCCAGGCCCCGCCCACTTCCGCTTTGGGGCCCAGCAACAGTTGACAGGGCAAGCCTGGGCAAGGCAGGGGGCTGGAGGGCGCCAGGCCCCGCCCATTTCCGCTTTTGGGCCAGCAACAGTTACCAGGGAAAGCCAGGGCAAGCCTGGGCATGGCTGGGGGCTTGAGGGTGCCAGGCCCCGCCCACTTCCGCTTTGGGGGCCAGCAACAGTTGCCAGGGCAACCCTGGGCATTGCAGTGGGCTTGAGGGCGCCAGGCCCCACCCACTTCCGCTTTGGGGCCAGCAACAGTTGCCAGGGAAAGCCAGGGCAAGCCTGGGCATGGCTGGGGGCTTGAGGGCGCCAGGCCCCGCCCACTTCCGCTTTGGGTGTCAGCAACAGCTGCCAGGGCAACCCTGGGCAAGGCAGGGGGCTTGAGGGCGCCAGGCCCTGCCCACTTCCGCTTTGGGGGCCAGCAACAGTTGCCAGGGCAACCCTGTGCATGGCAGAGGGCTTGAAGGCGCCAGGCCCCACCCACTACCGCTTTGGGGCCAGCAACAGCTGCCAGGGCAACCCTGGGCATAGCAGGGGGCTTGAATGCGCCAGGCCCCACCCACTTCTTCTTTGGGGCCAGCAACAGTTGCCAGGGAAAGCCAGGGCAAGCCTGGGCATGGCTGGGGTCTTGAGGGTGCCAGGCCCCGCCCACTTCCGCTTTGGGGCCCAGCAACAGTTGCCAGGGCAAGCCTGGGCATGGCAGGGGGCTGGAGGGCGACAGGCCCCGCCCACTTCCGCTTTGGGGCCCAGCAACAGTTGACAGGGCAAGCCTGGGCATAGCAGGGGGCTGGAGGGCGCCAGGCCCCGCCCACTTCTTCTTTAGGGCCCAGCAACAGATGCTAGGGCAAGCCTGGGCATGGCAGGGGGCTGGAGGTCGCCAGGCCCCGCCTACTTCCACTTTGGGGCCCAGCAACAGTTGCCAGGGCAAGCCAGGGTATGGCAGGGGGCTGTAGGGCGCCAGGCCCCGCCCACTTCCGCTTTGGGGCCAGTAACAGTTGCCAGGGAAAGCCAGGGTAATGCAGGGGGCTGGTGGGCGCCAGGCCCCGCCCACTTCCGCTTTGGGGCCCAGCAACAGTTGCCATGGCATGCCTAGGCATGGCAGGGGGCTGTTGGGTGCCAGGCCCCGCCCACTTCCGCTTTCGAGGCCAGCAACAGTTGCCAGGGCAACCCTGGGCATGGCAGGGGGCTTGAGGGCGCCAGGCCCTGCCCACTTCCGCTTTGGGGCCCAGCAACAGTTGCCAGGGCAAGCCTGGGCATGGCAGGGGGCTGGAGGGGCCAGGCCCCGCCCACTTCTTCTTTAGGGCCCAGCAACAGATGCTAGGGCAAGCCTGGGCATGGCAGGGGGCTGGAGGTCGCCAGGCCCCGCCTACTTCCACTTTGGGGCCCAGCAACAGTTGCCAGGGCAAGCCAGGGTATGGCAGGGGGCTGTAGGGCGCCAGGCCCCGCTCACTTCCGCTTTGGGGCTCAGCAACAGTTGCCAGGGCAAGCCTAGGCATGGCAGGGGGCTGGTGGGTGCCAGGCCCCACCCACTTCCGCTTTGGGGCCAGCAATAGTTGCCAGGGAAAGCCAGGGAAAGCCTGGGCATGGCTGGGGGCTTGAGGGCGCCAGGCCCCGCCCACTTCCGCTTTGGGGGCCAGCAACAGTTGCCAGGTCAAGCCTGGGTAATGCAGGGGGCTGGTGGGCGCCAGGCCCCGCCCACTTGCGCTTTGGGGCCCAGCAACAGTTGCCATGGCAAGCCTAGGCATGGCAGGGGGCTGGTGGGTGCCAGGCCCCGCCCACTTCCGATTTGGGGGCCAGCAACAGTTGCCAGGGCAACCCTGGGCATGGCAGGGGGCTTGAGGGCGTCAGGCCCCACCCATTTGCGCTTTGGGGCCAGCAACAGTTGCCAGGGCAAGCCTGGGGATGGCAGGGGGCTGGAGGGCGCCAGGCCCCGCCCACTTCCGCTTTGGGGCCCAGCAACAGTTGCCATGGCAAGCCTAGGCATGGCAGGGGGCTGTAGGGCGCCAGGCCCCGCTCACTTCCGCTTTGGGGCTCAGCAACAGTTGCCAGGGCAAGCCTAGGCATGGCAGGGGGCTGGTGGGTGCCAGGCCCCACCCACTTCTGCTTTGGGGCCAGCAATAGTTGCCAGGGAAAGCCAGGGAAAGCCTGGGCATGGCTGGGGGCTTGAGGGCGCCAGGCCCCGCCCACTTCCGCTTTGGGGGCCAGCAACAGTTGCCAGGTCAAGCCTGGGTATTGCAGGGGGCTGGTGGGCGCCAGGCCCCGCCCACTTCCGCTTTGGGTGTCAGCAACAGCTGCCAGGGCAACCCTGGGCATGGCAGGGGCTTGAGGGCGCCAGGCCCCGCCCACTTCCGCTTTGGGGGCCAGCAACAGTTGCCAGGGCAACCCTGGGCATGGCAGGGGGCTTGAGGGCGCCATGCCCCACCCATTTGCGCTTTGGGGCCAGCAACAGTTGCCAGGGCAAGCCTGGGCATGGTAGGGGGCTGGAGGGCGCCAGGCCCCGCCCACTTCCGCTTTGGGGCCCAGCAACAGTTGCCATGGCAAGCCTAGGCATGGCAGGGGGCTGGTGGGTGCCAGGCCCCGCCCACTTCCGCTTTGGGGCCCAGCAACAGTTGCCAGGGCATGACTGGGCATGGCAGGGGGCTAGAGGGCGCCAGGCCCCGCCCACTTCCGCTTTGGGGCCCAGCAACAGTTGCCAGGGCAAGCCTGGGCATGGCGGGGGGCCTGAGGGCGCCAGGCCCCGCCCACTTCATCTTTGGGGCCCAGCAACAGTTGCCAGGGCAAGCCTGGGCATGGCAGGGGGCTGGAGGGCGCCAGGCCCCGCCCACTTCCGCTTTGGGGCCCAGCAACAGTTGCCATGGCAAGCCTAGGCAAGGCAGGGGGCTGGTGGGTGCCAGGCCCCGCCAACTTCCGCTTTGGGGGCCAGCAACAGCTGCCAGGGCAACTCTGGGCATGGCAGGGGGCTTGAGTGCTCCAGGCCCCACCCATTTGCGCTTTGGGGCCAGCAACAGTTGCCAGGGAAAGCCAGGGCAAGCCTGGGCACGGCTGGGGGCTGGAGGGCGCCAGGCCCCGCCCACTTCCGCTTTGGGTGTCAGCAACAGCTGCAAGGGCAACCCTGGGCATGGCAGGGGGCTTAAGGGCGCCAGGCCCCGCCCACTTCATCTTTGGGGCCCAGCAACAGTTGCCAGGGCAAGCCTAGGCATAGCAGGGGGCTGGTGGGTGCCAGGCCCCGCCCACTTCCGCTTTGGGGCCCAGCAACAGTTGCCATGGCAAGCCTAGGCATGGCAGGGGGCTGGTGGGCGCCAGGCCCCGCCCACTTCCGCTTTGGGGGCCAGCAACAGTTGCCAGGGCAACCCTGGGCATGGCCGGGGGCTTGAGGGCGCCAGGCCCCACCCACTTCCGCTTTGGGGCCAGCAACAGTTGCCAGGGAAAGCTAGGGCAAGCCTGGGCATGGCAGGGGGCTGGAGGGCGCCAGGCCCCGCCAATTCCGCTTTGGTGCCCAGCAACAGTTGCCATGGCAAGCCTAGGCATGGCAGGGGGCTAATGGGTGCCAGGCCCTGCCCACTTCCGCTTTGGGGGCCAGCAACAGTTGCCAGGGCAACCCTGGGCATGGCAGGGGGCTTCAGGGTGCCAGGCCCCGCCCACTTCCGCTTTGGGGGCCAGCAACAGTTGCCAGGGCAAGCCTGGGCATGGCAGGGGGCTGGAGGGCGCCAGGCCCCGCCCACTTCCGCTTTGGGGCCCAGCAACAGTTGCCATGGCAAGCCTAGGCATGGCAGGGGGCTGGTGGGTGCCAGGCCCCGCCCACTTCCGCTTTGGGGGCCAGCAACAGTTGCCAGGGCAACTCTGGGCATGGCAGGGGGCTTGAGGGCGCCAGGCCCCACCCACTTCCGCTTTGGGGGCCAGCAACAGTTGCCAGGGCAACCCTGGGCATGGCAGGGCGCTTGCGGGCGCCAGGCCCCACCCATTTGCGCTTTGGGGCCAGCAACAGTTGCCAGGGAAAGCCAGGGCAAGCCTGGGCACGGCTGGGGGCTTGAGGGCGCCAGGCCCCGCCCACTTCCGCTTTGTGTGACAGCAACAGCTGCCAGGGCAACCCTGGGCATGGCAGGGTGCTTGAGGGCGCCAGGCCCCGCCCACTTCCGCTTTGGGGCCCAGCAACAGTTGCCAGGGCATGACTGGGCATGGCAGGGGGCTAGAGGGCGCCAGGCCCCGCCCACTTCCGCTTTGGGGCCCAGCAACAGTTGCCAGGGCAAGCCTAGGCATGGCAGGGGGATGGTGGGCGCCAGGCCCCGCCTACTTCCGCTTTGGGGGCCAGCAACAGTTGCCAGGGCAAGCCTGGGCATGGCAGGGGGCTGGAGGGCGCCAGGCCCCGCCAATTCCGCTTTGGTGCCCAGCAACAGTTGCCATGGCAAGCCTAGGAATGGCAGGGGGGCTGGTGGGTGCCAGGCCCCAGCCACTTCCGCTTTGGGGGCCAGCAACAGTTGCCAGGGCAACCCTGGGCATGGCAGGGGGCTTCAGGGTGTCAGGCCCCGCCCACTTCCGCTTTGGGGGCCAGCAATAGTTGCCAGGGCAAGCCTGGGCATGGCAGGGGGCTGGAGGGCGCCAGGCCCCGCCTACTTCCGCTTTGGGGGCCAGCAACAGTTGCCAGGGCAAGTCTGGGCATGGCAGGGGGATGGTGGGCGCCAGGCCCCGCCCCACTTCCGCTTTGGGGCCCAGCAACAGTTGCAAGGGCAACATTGTGCATGGCAGGGGGCTGTAGGCCGCCAGGCCCCGCCCACTTCCGCTTTGGGGCCCAGCAACAGTTGCAAGGGCAACATTGGGCATTGCAGGGGGCTGGAGGGGTCCAGGCCCCGCCCACTTCCGCTTTGGGGCCCAGCAACAGTTGCCAGGGCAAGACTGGGCATGGCAGGGGGCTGGAGGGTGCCAGGCCCCGCCTACTTCCGCTTTGGGGCCCAGCAACAGCTGCCAGGGCAATTTTGGGCATGGCAGGGGGCTGGAGGGCGCCAGTCCCCGCCCACTTCCGCTTTCGGGCCCAGATAACAGTTGCCAGGGCAAGCCTGGGCATGGCAGGGGGCTGGAGGGTGCCAGGCCCCGCCCACTTCTGCTTTAGGGCCCAGCAACAGATGCTAGGTCAAGCCTGGGCATGGCAGGGGGCTGGAGGGCGCTAGGCCCCGCCCACTTCCGCTTTGGGGGCCAGCAACAGTTGCGAGGGCAAGCCTGGGTATGGCAGGGGGGTGTAGGGCGCCAGGCCCCGCCCACTTCCGCTTTGGGGCCAGCAACAGTTGCCAGGGAAAGCCAGGGCAAGCCTGGGCATGGCTGGGGGCTTGAGGGCGCAAGGCCCCGCCCACTTCCGCTTTGGGGCCCAGCAACAGTTGCCAGGGCAAGCCTGGGCATGGCAGGGGGCTGGAGGGCGCCAGGCCCCGCCCACTTCCGCTTTGGGGCTCAGCAACAGTTGCCAGGGCAAGCCTGGGCATGTCAGGGGGCTTGAGGGCGCCAGGCCCCGCCCACTTCCGCTTTGGGGGTCAGCAACAGCTGCCAGGGCAACCCTGGGCATGGCAGGGGGCTGGAGGGCGCCAGGCCCCGCCCACTTCCGCTTTGGGACCCAGCAACAGTTGTCAGGGCAAGTCTGGGCATGGCAGGGTGCTTGAGGGCGCCAGGCCCCGCCCACTTCCGCTTTGGGGCCAGCAACAGTTGCCAGGGCAACCCTGGGCATGGCAGGGGGCTTCAGGGTGTCAGGCCCCGCCCACTTCCGCTTTGGGGGCCAGCAATAGTTGCCAGGGCAAGCCTGGGCATGGCAGGGGGCTGGAGGGCGCCAGGCCCCGCCTACTTCCGCTTTGGGGGCCAGCAACAGTTGCCAGGGCAAGTCTGGGCATGGCAGGGGGATGGTGGGCGCCAGGCCCCGCCCACTTCCGCTTTGGGGCCCAGCAACAGTTGCAAGGGCAACATTGTGCATGGCAGGGGGCTGTAGGCCGCCAGGCCCCGCCCACTTCCGCTTTGGGGCCCAGCAACAGTTGCAAGGGCAACATTGGGCATTGCAGGGGGCTGGAGGGGTCCAGGCCCCGCCCACTTCCGCTTTGGGGCCCAGCAACAGTTGCCAGGGCAAGACTGGGCATGGCAGGGGGCTGGAGGGTGCCAGGCCCCACCTACTTCCGCTTTGGGGCCCAGCAACAGCTGCCAGGGCAATTTTGGGCATGGCAGGGGGCTGGAGGGCGCCAGTCCCCGCCCACTTCCGCTTTCGGGCCCAGCAACAGTTGCCAGGGCAAGCCTGGGCATGGCAGGGGGCTGGAGGGTGCCAGGCCCCGCCCACTTCTGCTTTAGGGCCCAGCAACAGATGCTAGGTCAAGCCTGGGCATGGCAGGGGGCTGGAGGGCGCTAGGCCCCGCCCACTTCCGCTTTGGGGGCCAGCAACAGTTGCGAGGGCAAGCCTGGGTATGGCAGGGGGGTGTAGGGCGCCAGGCCCCGCCCACTTCCGCTTTGGGGCCAGCAACAGTTGCCAGGGAAAGCCAGGGCAAGCCTGGGCATGGCTGGGGGCTTGAGGGCGCAAGGCCACGCCCACTTCCGCTTTGGGGCCCAGCAACAGTTGCCAGGGCAAGCCTGGGCATGGCAGGGGGCTGGAGGGCGCCAGGCCCCGCCCACTTCCGCTTTGGGGCTCAGCAACAGTTGCCAGGGCAAGCCTGGGCATGTCAGGGGGCTTGAGGGCGCCAGGCCCCGCCCACTTCCGCTTTGGGGGTCAGCAACAGCTGCCAGGGCAACCCTGGGCATGGCAGGGGGCTGGAGGGCGCCAGGCCCCGCCCACTTCCGCTTTGGGACCCAGCAACAGTTGTCAGGGCAAGTCTGGGCATGGCAGGGTGCTTGAGGGCGCCAGGCCCCGCCCACTTCCGCTTTGGGGGCCAGCAACAGTTGCCAGGGCAACCCTGGGCATGGCAGGGGGCTTCAGGGTGTCAGGCCCCGCCCACTTCCGCTTTGGGGGCCAGCAATAGTTGCCAGGGCAAGCCTGGGCATGGCAGGGGGCTGGAGGGCGCCAGGCCCCGCCTACTTCCGCTTTGGGGGCCAGCAACAGTTGCCAGGGCAAGTCTGGGCATGGCAGGGGGATGGTGGGCGCCAGGCCCCGCCCACTTCCGCTTTGGGACCCAGCAACAGTTGCAAGGGCAACATTGTGCATGGCAGGCGGCTGTAGGCCGCCAGGCCCCGCCCACTTCCGCTTTGGGGCCCAGCAACAGTTGCAAGGGCAACATTGGGCATTGCAGGGGGCTGGAGGGGTCCAGGCCCCGCCCACTTCCGCTTTGGGGCCCAGCAACAGTTGCCAGGGCAAGACTGGGCATGGCAGGGGGCTGGAGGGTGCCAGGCCCCGCCTACTTCCGCTTTGGGGCCCAGCAACAGCTGCCAGGGCAATTTTGGGCATGGCAGGGGGCTGGAGGGCGCCAGTCCCCGCCCACTTCCGCTTTCGGGCCCAGCAACAGTTGCCAGGGCAAGCCTGGGCATGGCAGGGGGCTGGAGGGTGCCAGGCCCCGCCCACTTCTGCTTTAGGGCCCAGCAACAGATGCTAGGTCAAGCCTGGGCATGGCAGGGGGCTGGAGGGCGCTAGGCCCCGCCCACTTCCGCTTTGGGGGCCAGCAACAGTTGCGAGGGCAAGCCTGGGTATGGCAGGGGGGTGTAGGGCGCCAGGCCCCGCCCACTTCCGCTTTGGGGCCAGCAACAGTTGCCAGGGAAAGCCAGGGCAAGCCTGGGCATGGCTGGGGGCTTGAGGGCGCAAGGCCCCGCCCACTTCCGCTTTGGGGCCCAGCAACAGTTGCCAGGGCAAGCCTGGGCATGGCAGGGGGCTGGAGGGCGCCAGGCCCCGCCCACTTCCGCTTTGGGGCTCAGCAACAGTTGCCAGGGCAAGCCTGGGCATGTCAGGGGGCTTGAGGGCGCCAGGCCCCGCCCACTTCCGCTTTGGGGGTCAGCAACAGCTGCCAGGGCAACCCTGGGCATGGCAGGGGGCTGGAGGGCGCCAGGCCCCGCCCACTTCCGCTTTGGGACCCAGCAACAGTTGTCAGGGCAAGTCTGGGCATGGCAGGGTGCTTGAGGGCGCCAGGCCCCGCCTCCTTTCGCTTTGGGGGTCAGCAACAGCTGCCAGGGCAACCCTGGGCATGGCAGTGGGCTGGAGCGTGCCAGGCCCCGCCCACTTCCGCTTTGGGGCCCAGCAACAGTTGCCAGGGCAACCCTGGGCATGGCAGGGGGCTTGAGTGCGCCAGGCCCCACCCACTTCCGCTTTGGGGCCAGCAACAGTTGCCAGGGAAATCCAGGGCAAGCCTGGGCACGGCTGGGGGCTTGAGGGCGCCAGGCCCCGCCAACTTGCGCTTTGGGGCCCAGCAACAGTTGACAGGGCAAGCCTGGGCATGGCAGGGGGCTGGAGGGCGCCAGGCCCCGCCCACTTCCGCTTTGGGGCCCAGCAACAGTTGACAGGGCAAGCCTGGGCATGGCAGGGGGCTGGAGGGCGCCAGGCCCCGCCCACTTCCGCTTTGGGGCCCAGCAACAGCTGCCAGGGCAATCTTGGGCATGGCAGGGGGCTGGAGGGCGCCAGGCCCCGCCCACTTCCACTTTGGGGACTAGCAAAAGTTGCCAGGGCAAGCCTAGGCATGGCAGGGGGCTGGTGGGTGCCAGGCCCCGCCAACTTCCGCTTTGGGGCCCAGCAACAGTTGACAGGTCAAGCCTGGGTATTGCAGGGGGCTGGTGGGCGCCAGTCTCCGCCCACTTCAGCTTTGGGGCCCAACAACAGTTGCCATGGCAAGCCTAGGCATGGCAGGGGGCTTGTGGGTGCCAGGCCCCGCCCACTTCCGCTTTGGGGGCCAGCAACAGTTGCCAGGGCAACCCTGGGCATGGCAGGGGGCTTGTGGGCGCCAGGCCCCACCCACTTCCGCTTTGGGGCCAGCAACAGTTGCCAGGGAAAGCCAGGGCAAGCCTGGGCATTTCTGGGGGCTTGAGGGCGCCAGGCCCCGCCCACTTCTGCTTTGGGTGTCAGCAACAGCTGCCAGGGCAACCCTGGGCATGGCAGGGGGCTTGAGGGCGCCAGGCCCCACCCACTTCCGCTTTGGGGCCAACAACAGTTGCCAGGGAAAGCCAGGGGAAGCCTGGGCATGGCTGGGGGCTTGAGGGCGCCAGGCCCCGCCCACTTCCGCTTTGGGGGCCAGCAACAGTTGCAAGGGCACCATTGGGCATGGCAGGGGGCTGGAGGGCGCCAGGCCCCGCCCACTTCCGCTTTGGAGCCCAGCAACAGTTGCCAGGGTAAGACTGGGCATGGCAGGGGGCTGGAGGGCGCCAGGCCCTGCCCACTTCCGCTTTGTGGCTCAGCAACAGTTGCCAGGGCAAGCCTGGGCATGGCAGGGGGCTGGAGAGCGCCAGGCCCCGCCCACTTCTACTTTAGGGCCCAGCAACAGATGCTAGGGCAAGCCTGGGCATGGCAGGGGGCTGGAGGGCGCCAGGCCCCGCCCACTTCCGCTTTGGGGCCCAGCAACAGTTGTCAGGGCAAGCCTGGGTATGGCAGGGGCTGTAGGGCGCCAGGCCCCGCCCACTTCCGCTTTGGGGCTCAGCAACAGTTGCCAGGGCAAGCCTGGGAATGGCAGGGGGCTGGTGGGTGCCAGGCCCCGCCCACTTCAACTTTGGGGGCCAGCAACAGTTGCCAGGGCAATCCTGGGCATGGCAGGGGCTGGAGGGCGCCAGGCCCCACCCACTTCCGCTTTGGGGCCAGCAACAGTTGCCAGGGAAAGCCAGGGCAAGCCTGGGCATGGCTGGGGGCTTGAGGGCGCCAGGCCCCGCCCACTTCTGCTTTTGGTGTCAGCAACAGCTGCAGGGCAACCCTGGGCATGGCAGGGGGCTTGAGGGCGCCAGGCCCCACCCACTTCCGCTTTGGGGCCAACAACAGTTGCCAGTGAAAGCCAGGGCAAGCCTGGGCATGGCTGGGGGCTTGAGGGCGCCAGGCCCCGCCCACTTCCGCTTTGGGGGCCAGCAACAGTTGCCAGGGCAAGCCTGGGCATGGCAGGGGTATGGTGGGCGCCAGGCCCCGCCCACTTCCGCTTTGGAGCCCAGCAACAGTTGCAAGGGCAAGACTGGGCATGGCAGGGGGCTGGAGGGTGCCAGGCCCCGCCTACTTTCGCTTTGGGACCCAGCAACAGCTGCTATTGCAATCTTGGGCATGGCAGGGGGCTGGAGGGCGCCAGGCCCCGCCCACTTCCACTTTGGGGCCAGCAACAGTTGCCAGGGCAAGCCTGGGAATGGCAGGGGGCTGGTGGGTGCCAGGCCCCGTCCACTTCAACTTTGGGGGCCAGCAACAGTTGCCAGGGCAATCCTGGGCATGGCAGGGGGCTGGAGGGCGCCAGGCCCCGCCCACTTCCGCTTTGGGGCCCAGCAACAGTTGCCAGGGCAAGCCTGGGCATGGCGGGGGGCTTGAGGGCACCAGGCCCCGCCCACTTCCGCTTTGGGGCCCAGTAACAGTTGCCAGGGCATGCCTGGGCATGGCAGGGGGGCTGGAGGGCGCCAGGCCCCGCCCACTTCCGCTTTGGGGCCCAGCAACAGTTGCCAGGGCAAGCCTGGGCATGGCAGGGGGCTGGAGGGCGCCAGGCCCCACCCACTTCCGCTTTGGGGGCCAGCAACAGTTGCCAGGGCAAGCCTGGGCATGGCAGGGGGATGGTGGGTGCCAGGCCCCGCCCACTTCCGCTTTGGGGGCCAGCAACAGTTGCCTGGGCAACATTGGGCATGGCAGGGGGCTGGAGGGCGCCAGGCCCCGCCGACTTCCGCTTTGGGGCCCAGCAACAGCTGCCAGGGCAAGACTGGGCATGGCAGGGGGCTGTAGGGGTGCCAGGCCCCGCCTACTTCCGCTTTGGGGCCCAGCAACAGCTGCCAGGGCAATCTTGGGCATGGCAGGGGGCTGGAGGGCGCCAGGCCCCGCCCACTTCCGCTTTGGGGCCCAGCAACAGTTGACAGGGCAATCCTGGGCATGGCAGGGGGCTGAAGGGTGCCAGGCCCCGCCCACTTCTGCTTTAGGGCCCAGCAACAGATGCTAGGGCAAGCCTGGGCATGGCAGGGGGCTGAAGGGCGCCAGGCCCCGCCCACTTCCGCTTTGGGGCCCAGCAACAGTTGCCAGGGCAAGCCTGGGCATGGCAGGGGGCTGGAGGGCGCCAGGCCCTGCCCACTTCCGCTTTGGGGCCAGCAGCAGTTGCCAGGGAAAGCCAGGGCAAGCCTGGGCATGGCTGGGGGCTGGAGGGTGCCAGGCAGTGTTCCCTCTAAGCTGTGCGCACGTGCGTACGCACACAACTCGACGAGCGTGCGCACAGACATTACAACAGAGCGCACAAAGCAGCACTGGTCCCTTTTTTGCAGTTGTGGACTCAATTAATGTGTGTTTCACCCATTAACTACATTGTGTGCTGTGTTTTGAATGTTTAAATGTTTAAAATAATTTTGAAGTAAAGTTAACACAAATGCTGAACGTCATTTTCCAGTTATATATAAGTGACGCACAAAATTTTTAATTTCCTTCCAAAGTTGCACAGCCAAAATCTTTTGCCGCACACAGCCTTCGTAAAATTAGAGGGAACATTGGTGCCAGGCCCCGCCCACTTCTGCTTTAGGGCCCAGCAACAGATGCTAGGGCAAGCCTGGGCATGGCAGGGGGCTGAAGGGCGCCAGGCCCGCCCACTTCCGCTTTGGGGCCCAGCAACAGTTGCCAGGGCAAGCCTGGGCATGGCAGGGGGCTGGAGGGCGCCAGGCCCCACCCACTTCCGCTTTGGGGCCAGCAACAGTTGCCAGGGAAAGCCAGGGCAAGCCTGGGCATGGCTGGGGGCTGGAGGGTGCCAGGCCCCGCCCACTTCTGCTTTAGGGCCCAGCAACAGATGCTAGGGCAAGCCTGGGCATGGCAGGGGGCTGGAGGGCGCCAGGCCCCGCCCACTTCCGCTTTGGGGCCAGCAACAGTTGCCAGGGAAAGCCAGGGCAAGCCTGGGCATGGCTGGGGGCTTGAGGGCGCCAGGCCCCGCCCAATTCCGCTTTGGGGCCTAGCAACAGTTGACAGGGCAAGCCTAGGCAAGGCAGGGGGCTGGAGGGCGCCAGGCCCCGCCCACTTCCGCTTTGGGGTCCAGCAACAGTTGCCAGGGCAAGCATGGGCATGGCAGGGGGCTGTTGGGCGCCAGGCCCCGCCCACTTCCGCTTTGGGGCACAGCAACTGTTGACAGGGCAAGCCTGGGCATGGCAGGGGGCTGGAGGGCGCCAGGCCCCGCCCACTTCCACTTTGGGGCCTAGCAACAGTTGCCAGGGCAAGCCTAGGCATGGCAGGGGGCTGGTGGGTGCCAGGCCCCGCCCACTTCCGCTTTGGGGGCCAGCAACAGTTGCCAGGGCAACCCTGGGCATGGCTGGGGGCTTGAGGGCGCCAGGCCCCGCCCACTTCCGCTTTGGGGCCCAGCAACAGTTGACAGGGCAAGCCTGGGCATGGCAGGGGGCTGGAGGGCGCCAGGCCCTGCCCACTTCCGCTTTGGGGGCCAGCAACAGTTGCCAGGTCAAGCCTGGGTATTGCAGGGGGCTGGTGGGCGCCAGGCCCCGCCCACTTCCGCTTTGGGGCCCAGCAACAGTTGCCATGGCAAGCCTAGGCATGGCAGGGGGCTTGAGGGCGCCAGGCCCCACCCACTTCCGCTTTGGGGGCCAGCAACAGTTGCCAGGGCAAGCCTGGGCATGGCAGGGGGCTGGAGGGCGTCAGGCCCCGCCCACTTCCGCTTTGGGGCCCAGCAACAGTTGCCAGGGCAAGCCTGGGTATGCCAGGGGGCTGTAGGGCGCCAGGCCCCGCCAACTTCCGCTTTGGGGCTCAGCAACAGTTGCCAGGGCAAGCCTAGGTATGGCATGGGGCTGGTGGGTGCCAGGCCCCACCCACTTCCGCTTTGGGGGCCAGCAACAGTTGCCAGGGCAAGCCTGGGCATGGCAGGGGGCTGGAGGGCGCCAGGCCCCGCCCACTTCCGCTTTGGGGCCCAGCAACAGTTGCCAGGGCAAGCCTGGGCATGGCGGGGGGCTTGAGGGCGTCAGGCCCCGCCCACTTCCGCTTTGGGGGCTAGCAACAGCTGCCAGGGCAACCCTGGTCATGGCAGGGGGCTTGAGGGCGCCAGACCCCGCCCACTTCCGCTTTGGGGGCAGCAAAAGCTGCCAGGGCAACCCTGGGAATGGCAGGGGGCTTGAGGGCGCCAGGCCCCGCCCACTTCCGCTTTGGGGGCCAGCAACAGTTGCCAGGGAAAGCCAGGGCAAGCCTGGGCATGGCTGGGGGCTTGAGGGCGCCAGGCCCAGCCCACTTCCGCTTTGGGGCCCAGCAACAGTTGACAGGGCAAGCCTGGGCATGGCAGGGGGCTGGAGGGTGCCAGGCCCTGCCCACTTCCGCTTTGGGGGCCAGCAACAGTTGCCAGTTCAAGCCTGGGTATTGCAGGGGGCTGGTGGGCGCCAGGCCCCGCCCACTTCCGCTTTGGGGGCCAGCAACAGTTGCCAGGGCAACCCTGGGCATGGCAGGGGGCTTGAGGGCACCAGGCCCCACCCACTTCCGCTTTGGGGCCCAGCAACAGTTGCCAGGGCAAGCCTGGGCATGGCAGGGGGCTGGAGGGCGCCAGGCCCCGCCCACTTCCGCTTTGGGTGTCAGCAACCCTGGGCATGGCAGGGGGCTTGAGGGCGCCAGGCCCCGCACACTTCCGCTTTGGGGGCCAGCAACAGTTGCCAGGGCAAGCCTGGGCATGGCAGGGAAATGGAGGGTGCCAGGCCCCGCCTACTTCCGCTTTGGGGCCCAGCAACAGCTGCCAGGGCAATCTTGGGCATGGCAGGGGGCTTGAGGGCGCCAGGCCCCACCCACTTCCGCTTTGGGGGCCAGCAACAGTTGCCAGGGCAAGCCTGGGCATGGCAGGGGGCTGGAGGGCGCCAGGCCCCGCCCACTTCTGCTTTAGGGCCCAGCAACAGATGCTAGGGCAAGCTTGGGCATGGCAGGGGGCTGGAGGGTGCCAGGCCCCGCCCACTTCCGCTTTGGGGCCCAGCAACAGTTGCCAGGGCAAGCCTGGGTATGGCAGGGGGCTGTAGGGCGCCAGGCCCCGCCCACTTCCGCTTTGGGGCTCAGCAACAGTTGCCAGGGCAAGCCTAGGCATGGCAGGGGGATGGTGGGTGCCAGGCCCCGCCCACTTCCGCTTTGGGGGCCAGCAACAGTTGATAGGGCAAGCCACAGGCCCCGCCCACTTCCGCTTTGGGGCCCAGCAACAGTTGACAGGGCAAGCCTGGGCATGGCAGGGGGCTGGAGGGCGCCAGTTCCCGCCCACTTCCGCTTTGGGGCCCAGCAACAGTTGCCAGGGCAAGCCTGGGCATGGCAGGGGGCTTGAGGACGCCAGACCCCGCCCACTTCCGCTTTGGGGGCTATCAACAGCTGCCAGGGCAACCCTGGGCATGGCAGGGGGCTTGAGGGCGCCAGACCCCGCCCACTTCCGCTTTGGGGGCTAGCAACAGCTGCCAGGGCAACCTTGGTCATGGCAGGGGGCTTGAGGGCGACAGACCCCGCCCACTTCCGCTTTGGGGGGCAGCAAAAGCTGCCAGGGCAACCCTGGGAATGGCAGGGGCTTGAGGGTGCCAGGCCCCGCCCACTTCCGCTTTGGGGCCCAGCAACAGTTGCCAGGGCAACCCTGGGCATGGCAGGGGGCTTGAGGGCGCCAGGCCCCACCCACTTCTTCTTTGGGGCCAGCAACAGTTGCCAGGGAAAGCCAGGGCAAGCCTGGGCATGGCTGGGGGCTTGAGGGCGCCAGGCCCCGCCCACTTCCGCTTTGGGGCCCAGCAACTGTTGCCAGGGCAAGCCTGGGCATGGCAGGGGGCTGGAGGGCGCCAGGCCCCGCCCACTTCCGCTTTGGGGCCCAGCAACAGTTGACAGGGCAAGCCTGGGCATGGCAGGGGGCTGGAGGGCGCCAGGCCCTGCCCACTTCCGCTTTGGGGGCCAGCAACAGTTGCCAGTTCAAGCCTGGGTATTGCAGGGGGCTGGTGGGCGCCAGGCCCCGCCCACTTCCGCTTTGGGGCCCAGCAACAGTTGCCATGGCAAGCCTAGGCATGGCAGGGGGCTGGTGGGTGCCAGGCCCCTCCCACTTCCGCTTTGGGGGCCAGCAACAGTTGCCAGGGCAACCCTGGGCATGGCAGGGGCTTGAGGGCACCAGGCCCCACCCACTTCCGCTTTGGGGCCCAGCAACAGTTGCCAGGGCAAGCCTGGGCATGGCAGGGGGCTGGAGGGCACCAGGCCCGCCCACTTCCGCTTTGGGTGTCAGCAACCCTGGGCATGGCAGGGGGCTTGAGGGCGCCAGGCCCCGCCCACTTCCGCTTTGGGGCCAGTAACAGTTGCCAGGGGCAAGCCTGGGCATGGCAGGGGGCTTGAGGGCGCCAGGCCCCGCCCACTACCGCTTTGGGGCCCAGCAACAGTTGCCAGGGCAAGCCTGGGTATGGCAGGGGGCTGTAGGGCGCCAGGCCCCGCCCACTTCCGCTTTGGGGCTCAGCAACAGTTGCCAGGGCAAGCCTAGGCATGGCAGGGGGCTGGTGGGCGCCAGGCCCCGCCCACTTCCGCTTTGGGGGCCAGCAACAGTTGCCAGGGCAAGCCTGGGCATGGCAGGGGGCTGGAGGGCGCCAGGCCCCGCCCACTTCCGCTTTGGGGCCCAGCAACAGTTGATAGGGCAAGCCTGGGCATGGCAAGGGGCTGGATGGCGCCAGTACCCGCCCACTTCCGCTTTGGGGCCCAGCAACAGTTGCCAGGGCAAGCCTGGGCATGGCAGGGGGCTTGAGGGCACCAGACCAATGTTCCCTCTAATTTTACGAAGGCTGTGTGCGGCAAAAGAGTTTGGCTGTGCAACTTTTGTGCGTAACTTATATATAACTGGAAAATGACGTTCAGCATTTGTGTTAACTTTACTTGAAACTGATATTAAACATTTAAACACTCAAAACACAGCACACAATGTAGTTAATGGGTGAAACACACATTAATTGAGTCCACAACTGCAAAAAGGGACCACTGCTGCTTTTTGCGCTCTGTTGTAATGTCTGTGCGCACACTCAGTGAGTTGTGTGCGCGCGCACGCGCGCACAGCTTAGAGGGAACACTGCGCCAGACCCCGCCCATTTCCGCTTTTGGGGCCAGCAAAAGCTGCCAGGGCAACCCTGGGCATGGCAGGGGGCTTGAGGGCGCCAGGCCCCGCCCACTTCCGCTTTGGGGCCCAGCAACAGTTGCCAGGGCAAGCCTGGGCATGGCAGGGTGATGGTGGGCGCCAGGCCCCGCCCCACTTCCGCTTTGGGGCCCAGCAACAGTTGCCAGGGCAACATTGGGCATGGCAGGGGGCTGGAGGGCGCCAGGCCCCGCCCACTTCCGCTTTGGGGCTCAGCAACAGTTGCCAGGGCAAGCCTAGGCATGGCAGGGGGATGGTGGGTGCCAGGCCCCGCCCACTTCCGCTTTGGGGGCCAGCAACAGTTGATAGGGCAAGCCTGGGCATGGCAGGGGGCTGGAGGGCGCCAGGCCCCGCCCACTTCCGCTTTGGGGCCCAGCAACAGTTGCCAGGGCAAGCCTGGGCATGGCAGGGGGCTGGTGGGCGCCAGGCCCCGCCCACTTCCGCTTTGGGGCCCAGCAACAGTTGCCTGGGCAAGCCTGGGCATGGCAGGGGGCTGGAGGGCGCCAGGCCCCGCCCACTTCCGCTTTGGGGCCCAGCAACAGTTGCCAGGGCAACCCTGGGCATGGCAGGGGGCTTGAGGGCACCAGACCAATGTTCCCTCTAATTTTACGAAGGCTGTGTGCGGCAAAAGATTTTGGCTGTGCAACTTTTGTGCGTAACTTATATATAACTGGAAAATGACGTTCAGCATTTGTGTTAACTTTACTTGAAACTGATATTAAACATTTAAACACTCAAAACACAGCACACAATGTAGTTAATGGGTGAAACACACATTAATTGAGTCCACAACTGCAAAAAGGGACCACTGCTGCTTTTTGCGCTCTGTTGTAATGTCTGTGCGCACACTCAGTGAGTTGTGTGCGCGCGCACGCGCGCACAGCTTAGAGGGAACACTGCGCCAGACCCCGCCCATTTCCGCTTTTGGGGCCAGCAAAAGCTGCCAGGGCAACCCTGGGCATGGCAGGGGGATGGTGGGCGCCAGGCCCCGCCCACTTCCGCTTTGGGGCCCAGCAACAGTTGCCAGGGCAACATTGGGCATGGCAGGGGGCTGGAGGGCGCCAGGCCCCGCCCACTTCCGCTTTGGGGCTCAGCAACAGTTGCCAGGGCAAGCCTAGGCATGGCAGGGGGATGGTGGGTGCCAGCCCCGCCCACTTCCGCTTTGGGGGCCATCAACAGTTGATAGGGCAAGCCTGGGCATGGCAGGGGGCTGGAGGGCGCCAGGCCCCGCCCACTTCCGCTTTGGGGCCCAGCAACAGTTGACAGGGCAAGCCTGGGCATGGCAGGGGGCTGGAGGGCGCCAGTTCCCGCCCACTTCCGCTTTGGGGCCCAGCAACAGTTGCCAGGCAAGCCTGGGCATGGCAGGGGGCTTGAGGACGCCAGACCCCGCCCACTTCCGCTTTGGGGGCTATCAACAGCTGCCAGGGCAACCCTGGGCATGGCAGGGGGCTTGAGGGCGCCAGACCCCGCCCACTTCCGCTTTGGGGGCTAGCAACAGCTGCCAGGGCAACCTTGGTCATGGCAGGGGGCTTGAGGGCGCCAGACCCCGCCCACTTCCGCTTTGGGGGGCAGCAAAAGCTGCCAGGGCAACCCTGGGAATGGCAGGGCGCTTGAGGGTGCCAGGCCCCGCCCACTTCCGCTTTGGGGCCCAGCAACAGTTGCCAGGGCAACCCTGGGCATGGCAGGGGGCTTGAGGGCGCCAGGCCCCACCCACTTCTTCTTTGGGGCCAGCAACAGTTGCCAGGGAAAGCCAGGGCATGGCAGGGGGTTTGAGGGCACCAGGCCCCACCCACTTCCGCTTTGGGGCCCAGCAACAGTTGCCAGGGCAAGCCTGGGCATGGCAGGGGGCTGGAGGGCACCAGGCCCCGCCCACTTCCGCTTTGGGTGTCAGCAACCCTGGGCATGGCAGGGGGCTTGAGGGCGCCAGGCCCCGCCCACTTCCGCTTTGGGGGCCAGTAACAGTTGCCAGGGGCAAGCCTGGGCATGGCAGGGGGCTGGAGGGCGCCAGGCCCCGCCCACTTCCGCTTTGGGGCCCAGCAACAGTTGCCAGGGCAAGCCTGGGTATGGCAGGGGGCCGTAGGGCGCCAGGCCCCGCCCACTTCCGCTTTGGGGCTCAGCAACAGTTGCCAGGGCAAGCCTAGGCATGGCAGGGGGCTGGTGGGCGCCAGGCCCCGCCCACTTCCGCTTTGGGGGCCAGCAACAGTTGCCAGGGCAAGCCTGGGCATGGCAGGGGGCTGGAGGGCGCCAGGCCCCGCCCACTTCCGCTTTGGGGCCCAGCAACAGTTGATAGGGCAAGCCTGGGCATGGCAAGGGGCTGGATGGCGCCAGTACCCGCCCACTTCCGCTTTAGGGCCCAGCAACAGTTGCCAGGGCAAGCCTGGGCATGGCAGGGGGCTTGAGGGCACCAGACCAATGTTCCCTCTAATTTTACGAAGGCTGTGTGCGGCAAAAGATTTTGGCTGTGCAACTTTTGTGCGTAACTTATATATAACTGGAAAATGACGTTCAGCATTTGTGTTAACTTTACTTGAAACTGATATTAAACATTTAAACACTCAAAACACAGCACACAATGTAGTTAATGGGTGAAACACACATTAATTGAGTCCACAACTGCAAAAAGGGACCACTGCTGCTTTTTGCGCTCTGTTGTAATGTCTGTGCGCACACTCAGTGAGTTGTGTGCGCGCGCACGCGCGCACAGCTTAGAGGGAACACTGCGCCAGACCCCCGCCCATTTCCGCTTTTGGGGCCAGCAAAAGCTGCCAGGGCAACCCTGGGCATGGCAGGGGGCTTGAGGGCGCCAGGCCCCGCCCACTTCCGCTTTGGGGCCCAGCAACAGTTGCCAGGGCAAGCCTGGGCATGGCAGGGGGATGGTGGGCGCCAGGCCCCGCCCACTTCCGCTTTGGGGCCCAGCAACAGTTGCCAGGGCAACATTGGGCATGGCAGGGGGCTGGAGGGCGCCAGGCCCCGCCCACTTCCGCTTTGGGGCCCAGCAACAGTTGCCAGGGCAAGCCTGGGCATGGCAGGGGGCTGGTGGGCGCCAGGCCCCGCCCACTTCCGCTTTGGGGCCCAGCAACAGTTGCCTGGGCAAGCCTGGGCATGGCAGGGGGCTGGAGGGCGCCAGGCCCCGCCCACTTCCGCTTTGGGGCCCAGCAACAGTTGCCAGGGCAACCCTGGGCATGGCAGGGGGCTTGAGGGCACCAGGCCCCACCCACTTCCGCTTTGGGGCCCAGCAACAGTTGCCAGGGCAAGCCTGGGCATGGCAGGGGGCTGGAGGGCACCAGGCCCCGCCCACTTCCGCTTTGGGGCCCAGCAACAGTTGCCTGGGCAAGCCTGGGCATGGCAGGGGGCTGGAGGGCGCCAGGCCCGCCCACTTCCGCTTTGGGGCCCAGCAACAGTTGCCAGGGCAACCCTGGGCATGGCAGGGGGCTTGAGGGCACCAGGCCCCACCCACTTCCGCTTTGGGGCCCAGCAACAGTTGCCAGGGCAAGCCTGGGCATGGCAGGGGGCTGGAGGGCACCAGGCCCCGCCTACTTCCACTTTGGGTGTCAGCAACCCTGGGCATGGCAGGGGGCTTGAGGGCGCCAGGCCCCGCCCACTTCCGATTTGGGGGCCAGTAACAGTTGCCAGGGCAAGCCTGGGCATGGCAGGGGGATGGAGGGTGCCAGGCCCCGCCTACTTCCGCTTTGGGGCCCAACAACAGCTGCCAGGGCAATCTTGGGCATGGCAGGGGGCTGGAGGGCACCAGGCCTCGCCCACTTCCGCTTTGGGGCCCAGCAACAGTTGCCAGGGCAAGCCTGGGCATGGCAGGGGGCTGGAGGGCGCCAGGCCCCACCCACTTCCGCTTTGGGGCCCAGCAACAGTTGCCAGGGCAAGCCTTGGTATGGCAGGGGGCTGTAGGGCGCCAGGCCCCGCCCACTTCCGCTTTGGGGCTCAGCAACAGTTGCCAGGGCAAGCCTAGGCATGGCAGGGGGCTGGTGGGCGCCAGGCCCCGCCCACTTCCGCTTTGGGGCCAGCAACAGTTGCCAGGGCAAGCCTGGGCATGGCAGGGGGCTGGAGGGCGCCAGGCCCCGCCCACTTCCGCTTTAGGGCCCAGCAACAGTTGATAGGGCAAGCCTGGGCATGGCAAGGGGCTGGATGGTGCCAGTACCCGCCCACTTCCGCTTTGGGGCCCAGCAACAGTTGCCAGGGCAAGCCTGGGCATGGCAGGGGGCTTGAGGGCACCAGACCAATGTTCCCTCTAATTTTACGAAGGCTGTGTGCGGCAAAAGATTTTGGCTGTGCAACTTTTGTGCTTAACTTATATATAACTGGAAAATGACGTTCAGCATTTGTGTTAACTTTACTTGAAACTGATATTAAACATTTAAACACTCAAAACACAGCACACAATGTAGTTAATGGGTGAAACACACATTAATTGAGTCCACAACCGCAAAAAGGGACCACTGCTGCTTTTTGCGCTCTGTTGTAATGTCTGTGCGCACACTCAGTGAGTTGTGTGCGCGCGCACGCGCGCACAGCTTAGAGGGAACACTGCGCCAGACCCCGCCCATTTCCGCTTTTGGGGCCAGCAAAAGCTGCCAGGGCAACCCTGGGCATGGCAGGGGGCTTGAGGGCGCCAGGCCCCGCCCACTTCCGCTTTGGGGCCCAGCAACAGTTGCCAGGGCAAGCCTGGGCATGGCAGGGGGATGGTGGGCGCCAGGCCCCGCCCACTTCCGCTTTGGGGCCCAGCAACAGTTGCCAGGGCAACATTGGGCATGGCAGGGGGCTGGAGGGCGCCAGGCCCCGCCCACTTCCGCTTTGGGGCCCAGCAACAGTTGCCAGGGCAAGCCTGGGCATGGCAGGGGCTGGTGGGCGCCAGGCCCCGCCCACTTCCGCTTTGGGGCCCAGCAACAGTTGCCTGGGCAAGCCTGGGCATGGCAGGGGGCTGGAGGGCGCCAGGCCCCGCCCACTTCCGCTTTGGGGCCCAGCAACAGTTGCCAGGGCAAGCCTGGGCATGACAGGGGGCTGGATGGCGCCAGGCCCCGCCCACTTTCGCTTTGGGGCCCAGCAACAGTTGCCAGAGCAAGCCTAGGCAAGGCAGGGGGCTGGTGGGTGCCAGGCACCGCCCACTTCCGCTTTGGGGGCCAGCAACAGTTGCCAGGGCAAGCCTGGGCATGGCAGGGAAATGGAGGGTGCCAGGCCCCGCCTACTTCCGCTTTGGGGCCCAGCAACAGCTGCCAGGGCAATCTTGGGCATGGCAGGGGGCTTGAGGGCGCCAGGCCCCACCCACTTCCGCTTTGGGGCCAGCAACAGTTGCCAGGGCAAGCCTGGGCATGGCAGGGGCTGGAGGGCGCCAGGCCCCGCCCACTTCTGCTTTAGGGCCCAGCAACAGATGCTAGGGCAAGCCTGGGCATGGCAGGGGGCTGGAGGGCGCCAGGCCCCGCCCACTTCCGCTTTGGGGCCCAGCAACAGTTGCCAGGGCAAGCTTGGGTATGGCAGGGGGCTGTAGGGCGCCAGGCCCCGCCCACTTCCGCTTTGGGGCTCAGCAACAGTTGCCAGGGCAAGCCTAGGCATGGCAGGGGGATGGTGGGTGCCAGGCCCCGCACA
>NW_028142261.1:0-109323 GCF_055691185.1 Crinia signifera | reverse complement strand
TACAGCGCTAGCAGGTGGTGCGGGCCACCTGTTCCCTAGGTGTGCGAGAGTGCTAGCAGGTGGCGCGGGCCACTTGATCCCTAGGTGGGCCAGAGCTCTAGCAGGTGGCGAGGGGCACCTGATCCCTAGGCAGGCCATAGCGCTAGCAGGTGGCATGGGCCACTTGATCCCTAGGTGGGCCAGAGTGCTAGCAGGTGGCACGGGCCACTTGATCCCTAGTCGGGCCAGAGTGCTAGGAAGGTGGTGCTGGGCACCTGATTCCTAGGCGGGCCAGAGCGCTAGCAGGTGGTGCGGGCCACCTGATCCCTAGGCGGGCCAGAGCGCTTGCAGGTGGCACGGGCCACTTGTTCCCTAGGAGGGCCAGAGTCCTAGTAGGTGGTGAGGGGCACCTGATCCCTAGGCAGGCCAGAGCACTAGCAGGTGGTGCAGGCCACTTGATCCCTAGGTGTGCGAGAGTGCTAGGAGGTGGCGCGGGCCACTTGATCCCTAGGCTGGCCAGAGCGCTAGCGGGTGGCATGGCACTTGATCCATAGGCGGGCCAGAGCGATAGCAGGTGGTGAGGGGCACCTGATCCCTAGGCGGGCCATAGCGCTAGCAGGTGGTGAGGGGCACCTGATCCCTAGGCGGGGCAATAGCGCCAGCAGGTGGCATGGGCCACTTGATCCCTAGGTGGGCGAGAGTGCTAGCAGGTGACACAGGCCACTTGATCCCTAGCGCTAGCAGGTGGCACGAGCGACTTGATCCCTAGGCAGGCCAGAGCACTAGCAGGTGGTGCAGGCCACTTGATCCCTAGGTGTGCGAGAGTGCTACCAGGTGGCGCTGGCCACTTGATTTCTAGGTGGGTCAGAGCGCTTGCAGGTGGCATGGGCCACTTGGATCCTAAGTGGGCCAGAATGCTAGGAATTGGCGCGGGCCACTTGATCCCTAGGCTGGCCAGAGCGCTAGCGGGTGGAGTGGGCCACTTGTTCCATAGGCGGGCCAGAGCGATAGCAGGTGGCGAGGGGCACCTGATCCCTAGGCGGGCCATAGCGCTAGCAGGTGGTGAGGGGCACCTGATCCCTAGGCGGGGCCATAGCGCTAGCAGGTGGCATGTGCCACTTGATCCCTAGGTGGGCGAGAGTGCTAGCAGGTGACACAGGCCACTTGATCCCTAGCGCTAGCAGGTGGCACGAGCGACTTGATCCCTAGGCGGGCCAGAGCTCTAGCAGGTGGCATGGGCCACTTGATCCCTAGGCGGGCCACAGCGCTAGCAGGTGGTGCGGGCCACCTGATCCCTAGGTGTGCGAGAGTGCTAGAAGGTGGCGCGGGCCACTTGATCCCTAGGTGGGCAGAGCTCTAGCAGGTGGTGAGGGGCACCTGATCCCTAGGCGGGCCATAGCGCTAGCAGGTGGCATGGGCCACTTGATCCCTAGGTGGGCCAGAGTGCTAGCAGGTGGCACGGGCCACTTGATCCCTAGGCGGGCCAGAGTGCTAGAAGGTGGTGCTGGGCACCTGATTCCTAGGCAGGCCAGAGCGCTAGTAGGTGGTGCGGGCCACCTGATCCCTAGGCGGGCCAGAGCGATTGCAGGTGGCACGGGCCACTGTTCCCTAGGAGGGCCAGAGTCCGAGCAGGTGGTGCAGGCCACTTGATCCCTAGGTGTGCGAGAGTGCTAGGAGGTGGCGCGGGCCACCTGATCCCTAGGCTGGCCAGAGCGCTAGCGGGTGGCGTGGGCCACTTGATCCATAGGCGGGCCAAAGCTATAGCAGGTGGCGAGGGGCACCTAAACCCTAGGTGGGCCATAGCGCTAGCAGGTGGCATGTGCCACTTGATTCCTAGGTGGGCGAGAGTGCTAGCAGGTGATACAGGCCACTTGATCCCTAGCGCTAGCAGGTGGCACGAGCGACTTGATCCCTAGGTGGGCCAGAGCTCTAGCAGGTGGCACGGGCCACTTGATCCCTAGGCGGGCCACAGCGCTAGCAGGTGGTGCGGGCCACCTGATCCCTAGGTGTGCGAGAGTGCTAGCAGGTGGCGCGGGCCACTTGATCCCTAGGTGGGCCAGAGCTCTAGCAGGTGGCGAGGGGCACCTGATCCCTAGGCGGGCCATAGCGCTAGCAGGTGGCATGGGCCACTTGATCCCTAGGTGGGCCAGAGTGCTAGCAGGTGGCACGGGCCACTTGATCCCTAGGCGGGCCAGCGTGCTAGAAGGTGGAGCTGGGCACCTGATTCCTAGGCGGGCCAGAGCGCTAGCAGGTGTGCGGGCCACCTGATCCCTAGGCGGGCCAGAGCGCTTGCAGGTGGCATGGGCCACTTGTTCCCAGGAGGGCCAGAGTCCGAGCAGGTGGTGAGGGGCACCTGATCCCTAGGCAGGCCAGAGCACTAGCAGGTGGTGCAGGCCACTTGATCCCTAGGTGTGCGAGAGTGCTAGGAGGTGGCGCAGGCCACTTGATCCCTAGGCTGGCCAGAGCCCTAGCGGGTGGCGTGGGCCACTTGATCCATAGGCGGGCCAAAGCGATAGCAGGTGGCGAGGGGCACCTGATCCCTAGGCGGGCCATAGCGCTAGCAGGTGGTGAGGGGCACCTGATCCCTAGGCGGGCCATAGCGCCAGCAGGTGGCATGGGCCACTTGATCCCTAGGTGGGCGAGAGTGCTAGCAGGTGACACAGGCCACTTGATCCCTAGCACTAGCAGGTGGCAAGAGCGACTTGATCCCTAGGCAGGCCAGAGCACTAGCAGGTGGTGCAGGCCACTTGATCCCTAGGTGTGCGAGAGTGCTAGCAGGTGGCCGCTGGCCACTTGATCCCTAGGTGGGCCAGAGCGCTTGCAGGTGGCATGGGCCACTTGATCCCTAAGTGGGCCAGAGTGCTAGGAAGTGGCGCGTGCCACTTGATCCCCTAGGCTGGCCAGAGTGCCTGCGGGTGGCATGGGTCACTTGATCCATAGGCGGGCCAGAGCGATAGCAGGTGGCGAGGGGCACCTGATCCCTAGGCGGGCCATAGCGCTAGCAGGTGGTGAGGGGCACCTGATCCCTAGGCGGGCCATAGCGCTAGCAGGTGGCATGTGCCACTTGATCCCTAGGTGGGCGAGAGTGCTAGCAGGTGACACAGGCCACTTGATCCCTAGCGCTAGCAAGTGGCACGAGCGACTTGATCCCTAGGCGGGCCAGAGCTCTAGCAGGTGGCACAGGCCACTTGATCCCTAGGCGGGCCACAGCGCTAGCAGGTGGTGCGGGCCACCTGATCCCTAGGTGTGCGAGAGTGCTAGCAGGTGGCGCGGGCCACTTGATCCCTAGGTGGGCCAGAGTGCTAGCAGGTGGCACGGGCCACTTGATCCCTAGGCGGCCAGAGTGCTAGAAGGTGGTGCTGGGCAGCTGATTCCTAGGCGGGCCAGAGCGCTAGCAGGTGGTGCGGGCCACCTGATCTCTAGGCGGGCCAGAGCGCTTGCAGGTGGCACGGGCCACTTGTTCCCTAGGAGGGGCCAGAGTCCTAGCAGATGGTGCAGGCCACTTGATCCCTAGGTGTGCGAGAGTGCTAGGAGGTGGCGCGGGCCACTTGATCCCTAGGCTGGCCAGAGCGCTAGCGGGTGGCGTGGGCCACTTGATCAATAGGCGGGCCAAAGCGATAGCAGGTGGCGAGGGGGCAACCTGATCCCTAGGCGGGTCATAGCGCTAGCAGGTGGTGAGGGGCACCTGATCCCTAGGCGGGCCATAGCGCCAGCAGGTGGCATGGGCCACTTGATCCCTAGGTGGGCGAGAGTGCTAGCAGGTAACACAGGCCACTTGATCCCTAGCGCTAGCAGGTGGCACGAGCGACTTGATCCCTAGGCAGGCCAGAGCACTAGCAGGTGGTGCAGGCACTTGATCCCTAGGTGTGCGAGAGTGCTAGCTGGTGGCATGGGCCACTTGATCCCTAGATGGGCCAGAGTGCTAGCAGGTAGTGCAGGCCACCTGATCCCTAGGCAGGCCAAAGCACTAGCAGGTGGTGAGGGGCACCTGATCTCTAGGCAGGCCAGAGCACTAGCAGGTGGTGCAGGCCACTTGATCCCTAGTTGTGCGAGAGTGCTAGCAGGTGGCATGGGCCACTTGATCCCTAGGCGGGCCATAGCGCTAGCAGGTGGCATGTGCCACTTTGATCCCTAGGTGGGCGAGAGTGCTAGCAGGTGACACAGGCCACTTGATCCCTAGCGCTAGCAAGTGGCACGAGCGACTTGATCCCTAGGCGGGCCAGAGCTCTAGCAGGTGGCACAGGCCACTTGATCCCTAGGCGGGCCACAGCGCTAGCAGGTGGTGCGGGCCACCTGATCCCTAGGTGTGCGAGAGTGCTAGCATGTGGCACGGGCCACTTGATCCCTAGGTGGGCCAGAGTGCTAGCAGGTGGCACGGGCCACTTGATCCCTAGGCGGGCCAGAGTGCTAGAAGGTGGTGCTGGGCAGCTGATTCCTAGGCGGGCCAGAGCGCTAGCAGGTGGTGCGGGCCACCTGATCCCTAGGCGGGCCAGAGCGCTTGCAGGTGGCACGGGCCACTTGTTCCCTAGGAGGGCCAGAGTCCTAGCAGATGGTGCAGGCCACTTGATCCCTAGGTGTGCGAGAGTGCTAGGAGGTGGCGCGGGCCACTTGATCCCTAGGCTGGCCAGAGCGCTAGCGGGTGGCGTGGGCCACTTGATCAATAGGCGGGCCAAAGCGATAGCAGGTGGCGAGGGGCACCTGATCCCTAGGCGGGTCATAGCGCTAGCAGGTGGTGAGGGGCACCTGATCCCTAGGCGGGCCATAGCGCCAGCAGGTGGCATGGGCCACTTGATCCCTAGGTGGGCGAGAGTGCTAGCAGGTAACACAGGCCACTTGATCCCTAGCGCTAGCAGGTGGCACGAGCGACTTGATCCCTAGGCAGGCCAGAGCACTAGCAGGTGGTGCAGGCCACTTGATCCCTAGGTGTGCGAGAGTGCTAGCTGGTGGCATGGGCCACTTGATCCCTAGGTGGGCGAAAGTGCTAGCAGGCGGCGCGGGCCACTTGATCCCTAGATGGGCCAAAGCGCTAGCAGGTGGCGAGGGGCACCTGATCCCTAGGCAGGCCAGAGTGTTAGCAGGTGGTGCGAGCCACTTGATCCCTAGGAGGGCCAGAGCGCTAGCAGGTGGTGCAGGCCACCTGATCCCTAGGCAGGCCAAAGCACTAGCAGGTGGTGAGGGGCACCTGATCCCTAAGCAGGCCAGAGCACTAGCAGGTGGTGCAGGCCACTTGATCCCTAGGTGTGCGAGAGTGCTAGCAGGTGGTGCGGGCCACTTGATCCCTAGGCGGGCCAGAGCGCTAGCAGGTGGCGAGGGGCACCTGATCCCTAGGCGGGCCAGAGCGCAAGCAGGTGGTGCGGGCCACCTGATCCCTAGGTGTGCGAGAGTGCCAGCATGTGGCGCGGGCCACTTGATCCCTAGGTGGGACAGAGTGCTAGCATGTGGCACGGGCCACTTGATCCCTAGGCGGCCTAGAGTGCTAGCAGGTGGCATGGGCCACTTGATCCCTAGGTGGGCGAAAGTGCTAGCAGGTAGCGCGGGCCACTTGATCCCTAGATGGGCCAGAGCGCTAGCAGGTGGCGAGGGGCACCTGATCCCTAGGCAGGCCAGAGTGCTAGCAGGTGGTGCGAGCCACTTGATCCCTCGATGGGCCAGAGCGCTAGCAGGTGGTGCAGGCCACCTGATCCCTAGGCAGGCCAAAGCACTAGCAGGTGGTGAGGGGCACCTGATCCCTAGGCAGGCCAGAGAACTAGCAGGTGGTGCAGGCCACTTGATCCCTAGTTGTGCGAGAGTGCTAGCAGGTGGCGTGGGCCACTAGATCCCTATTCGGGCCAGAGCGCTAGCAGATGCAATGGGCCACTTGATCCCTAAGTGGGCCAGAGTGCTAGGAGGTGGCGTGGGCCTCTTGATCCCTAGGCTGGCCAGAGCGCTAGTGGGTGGTGTAGGCCACTTGATCCATAGGCGGGCCAGAGCGCTAGCAGGTGGCGATTGGCACCTGATTCCTAGGTGTGCGAGAGAGCTAGCATGTGGCGCGGGCCACTTGATCCCTAGGTGGGCCAGAGTGCTAGCAGGTGGTGCTGGGCACCTGATTCCTAGGCGGGCCAGAGTGCTAGCAGGTGGTGCGGGCCACCTGATCCCTAGGCGGGCCAGAGCGATTGCAGGTGGCATGGGCCACTTGTTCCCTAGGAGGGCCAGAGTCCTAGCAGGTGGTGAGGGGCACCTGATCCCTAGGCAGGCCAGATAGCTAGCAGGTGGCATGGGCAACTTGATCCCTAGGTAGACGAGAGTGCTAGCAGGTGACACAGGCCACTTGTTCCCTAGAGCTAGCAGGTGGCACGAGCGACTCGATCCCTATGCAGGCCAGAGCACTAGCAGGTGGTGAGGGGCACCTGATCCCTAGGCAGGCCAGAGCACTAGCAGGTGGTGCAGGCCACTTTATCTGTAGGTGTGCGAGAGTGCTAGGAGGTGGCGCGGGCCACTTGATCCATAGGCGGGCCAGAGCGATAGCAGGTGGCGATGGGCACCTGATCCCTAGGCGGGCCGGAGCACAAGCAGGTGGCACGAGCGACTTGATCCCTATGCAGGCCAGAGCACTAGCAGGTTGTGAGGGACACCTGATCCCTAGGCAGGCCAGAGCACTAGGTGTGCGAGAGTGCTAGGAGGTGGCGCGTGCCACTTGATCCCTAGGCTGGTCAGAGCGCTAGCGGGTGGCGTGGGCCACTTGATCCCTAGGCGGGCCAGAGCGCTAGCAGGTAGCGAGGTTCACCTGATCCCTAGGCGGGCCATATCGCTAGCAGGTGGCATGGGCCACTTGATCCCTAGGTGGGCGAGAGTGTTAGCAGGTGACACAGGCCACTTGATTCCTAGCGCTAGCAGGTGGCACGAGCGACTTGATCCCTAGGCGGGCCAGAGCTCTAGCAGGTGGCACGGGCCACTTGATCCCTAGGCGGGCCACAGCGCTAGCAGGTGGTGCGGTCCACCTGATCCCTAGATGTGTGAGAGTGCTAGCATGTGGTGCGGGCCACTTGATCCCTAGGTGGGACAGAGTGCTAGCAGTTGGCACGGGCCACTTGATCCCTAGGCGGCCTAGAGTGCTAGCAGGTGGCATGGGCCACTTGATCCCTAGGTGGGCGAAAGTGCTAGCAGGTAGCGTGGGCCACTTGATCTATAGATGGGCCAGAGCGCTAGCAGGTGGCGAGGGGCACCTGATCCCTAGGCAGGCCAGAGTGCTAGCAGGTGGTGCGAGCCACTTGATCCCAAGTTGGGCCAGAGCGCTAGCAGGTGGCGTGGGCCACTTGATCCCTAGGCGGGCCAGAGCGCTAGCAGGTGACACAGGCCACTTGATCCCTAGCGCTAGCAGGTGGCACGAGCGACTTGATCCCAAGGCGGGCCAGAGCTCTAGCAGGTGGCACGGGCCACTTGATCCCTAGGCGGCCCACAGCGCTAGCAGGTGGTGCAGGCCACCTGATCCCTAGGCAGGCCAAAGCACTAGCAGGTGGTGAGGGGCACCTGATCCCTAGGCAGGCCAGAGCACTAGCAGGTGGTGCAGGCCACTTGATCCCTAGTTGTGCGAGAGTGCTAGCAGGTGGCGTGGGCCACTTGATCCCTAGGCGGGCCAGAGCGCTAGCAGGTGACACAGGCCACTTGATCCCTAGCGCTAGCAGGTGGCACGAGCGACTTGATCCCTAGGCGGGCCAGAGCTCTAGCAGGTGGCACGGGCCACTTGATCCCTAGGCGGCCCACATCGCTAGCAGGTGGTGCGGGCCACCTGATCCCTAGGTGTGCGAGAGTGCTAGCATGTGGTGCAGGCCACTTGATCCCTAGGTGGGACAGAGTGCTAGCAGTTGGCATGGGCCACTTGATTCCTAGGCGGCCTAGAGTGCTAGCAGGTGGCATGGGCCACTTGATCCCTAGGTGGGCGAAAGTGCTAGCAGGTAGCGCGGGCCACTTGATCCCTAGATGGGCCAGAGCGCTAGCAGGTGGCGAGGGGCACCTGATCCCTAGGCAGGCCAGAGTGCTAGCAGGTGGTGCAAGCCACCTGATCCCTAGGCAGGCCAAAGCACTAGCAGGTGGTGAGAGGCACCTGATCCCTAGACAGGCCAGAGCACTAGCAGGTGGTGCAGGCCACTTGATCCCTAGTTGTGCGAGAGTGCTAGCAGGTGGCGTGGGCCACTTGATCCCTAGGCGGGCCAGAGCGCCAGCAGGTAGCGAGGGGCACCTGATCCCTAGGCGGGCCATAGCGCTAGCAGGTGGTGAGGGGCACCTGATCCCTGGGCGGGCCATAGCGCTAGCAGGTGGCATGGGCCACTTGATCCCTAGGTGGGCGAGAGTGCTAGCAGGTGACACAGGCCACTTGATCCCTAGCGCTAGCAGGTGGCACGAGCGACTTGATCCCTAGGCGGGCCAGAGCTCTAGCAGGTGGTGCGGGCCACCTGATTCCTAGGAGTGCGAGAGTGCTAGCATGTGGCGCGGGCCACTTGATCCCTAGGTGGGACAGAGTGCTAGCAAGTGGCGAGTGGCACCTGATCCCTAGGCGGGCCAGAGAGCTAGCAGGTGGCATGGGCCACTTAATCCCTAGGTAGGCGAGAGTGCTAGCAGGTGACACAGGCCACTTGTTCCCTAGAGCTAGCAGGTGGCACGAGCGACTCGATCCCTATGCAGGCCAGAGCACTAGCAGGTGGTGAGGGGCACCTGATCCCTAGGCAGGCCAGAGCACTAGCAGGTGGTGCAGGCCACTTTATCTGTAGGTGTGCGAGAGTGCTAGGAGGTGGCGCGGGCCACTTGATCCCTAGGCTGGCTAGAGCGCTAGCGGGTGGCGTGGGCCACTTGATCCATAGGCGGGCCAGAGCGATAGCAGGTGGCGAGGGGCACCTGATCCCTAGGCGAACCAGAGCGCAAGCAGGTGGCACGAGCGACTTGATCCCTATGCAGGCCAGAGCACTAGCAGGTTGTGAGGGGCACCTGATCATTAGGCAGGCCAGAGCACTAGCAGGTGGTGCAGGCCACTTTATCCCTAGGTGTGCGAGAGTGCTAGGAGGTGGCGTGGGCCACTTGATCCCTAGGCGGGCCAGAGCGCTAGCAGGTAGCGAGGGTCACCTGATTCCTAGGCGGGCCATATCGCTAGCAGGTGGTGAGGGGCACCTGATCACTAGGCTGGCCATAGCGCTCGCAGGTGGCATGGGCCACTTGATCCCTACGTGGGCAAGAGTGCTAGCAGGTGACACAGGCCACTTGATTCCTAGCGCTAGCAGGTGGCACGAGCGACTTGATCCCTAGGCGGGCCAGAGCTCTAGCAGGTGGCACGGGCCACTTGATCCCTAGGCGGGCCACAGCGCTAGCAGGTGGTGCGGGCCACCTGATCCCTAGATGTGCGAGAGTGCTAGCATGTGGTGCGGGCCACTTGATCCCTAGGTGGGACAGAGTGCTAGCAGTTGGCATGGGCCACTTGATCCCTAGGCGGCCTAGAGTGCTAGCAGGTGGCATGGGCCACTTGATCCCTAGGTGGGCGAAAGTGCTAGCAGGTAGCGCGGGCCACTTGATCCCTAGATGGGCAAGAGCGCTAGCAGGTGGCGAGGGGCACCTGATCCCTAGGCAGGCCAGAGTGCTAGCAGGTGGTGCGAGCCACTTGATCCCTAGTTGGGCCAGAGCGCTAGCAGGTGGTGCAGGCCACCTGATCCCTAGGCAGGCCAAAGCACTAGCAGGTGGTGAGGGGCACCTGATCCCTAGGCAGGCCAGAGCACTAGCAGGTGGTGCAGGCCACTTGATCCCTAGTTGTGCGAGAGTGCTAGCAGGTGGCGTGGGCCACTTGATCCCTAGGCGGGCCAGAGCGCTAGCAGGTGAAACAGGCCACTTGATCCCTAGCGCTAGCAGGTGGCACGAGCGACTTGATCTCTAGGCGGGCGAGAGCTATAGCAGGTGGCACGGGCCACTTAATCCCTAGGCGGCCCACAGCGCTAGCAGGTGGTGCGGGCCACCTGATCCCTAGGTGTGCGAGAGTGCTAGCATGTGGTGCGCGCCACTTGATCCCTAGGTGGGACAGAGTGCTAGCAGTTGGCACGGGCCACTTGATTCCTAGGCGGCCTAGAGTGCTAGCAGGTGGCATGGGCCACTTGATCCCTAGGTGGGCGAAAGTGCTAGCAGGTAGCGCGGGCCACTTGATCCCTAGATGGGCCAGAGCGCTAGCAGGTGGCGAGGGGCACCTGATCCCTAGGCAGGCCAGAGTGCTAGCAGGTGGTGCAAGCCACTTGATCCCTAGGTGGGCCAGAGCGCTAGCAGGTGGTGCAGGCCACCTGATCCCTAGGCAGGCCAAAGCACTAGCAGGTGGTGAGGGGCACCTGATCCCTAGGCAGGCCAGAGCACTAGCAGGTGGTGCAGGCCACTTGATCCCTAGTTGTGCGAGAGTGCTAGCAGGTGGCGTGGGCCACTTGATCCCTAGGCGGGCCAGAGTGCTAGCAGGTAGCGAGGGGCACCTAATCCCTAGGCGGGCCATAGCGCTAGCAGGTGGTGAGGGGCACCTGATCCCTGGGCGGGCCATAGCGCTAGCAGGTGGCATGGGCCACTTGATCCCTAGGTGGGCGAGAGTGCTAGCAGGTGACACAGGCCACTTGATCCCTAGCGCTAGCAGGTGGCACGAGCGACTTGATCCCTAGGCGGGCCAGAGCTCTAGCAGGTGGCACGGGCCACTTGATCCCTAGGCGGGCCACAGCGCTAGCAGGTGGTGCGGGCCACCTGATCCCTAGGTGTGCGAGAGTGCTAGAATGTGGTGCGGGCCACTTGATCCCTAGGTGGGACAGAGTGCTAGCAGTTGGCACGGGCCACTTGATCCCTAGGCGGCCTAGAGTGCTAGCAGGTGGCATGGGCCACTTGATCCCTAGGTAGGCGAAAGTGCTAGCAGGTAGCGCGGGCCACTTGAACCCTAGATGGGCCAGAGCGCTAGCAGGTGGCAAGGGGCACCTGATCCCTAGGCAGGCCAGAGTGCTAGCAGGTGGTGCGAGCCACTTGATCCCTAGTTGGGCCAGAGCGCTAGCAGGTGGTGCAGGCCACCTGATCCCTAGGCAGGCCAAAGCACTAGCAGGTGGTGAGGGGCACCTGATCCCTAGGCAGGCCAGAGCACTAGCAGGTGGTGCAGGCCACTTGATCCCTAGTTGTGCGAGAGTGCTAGCAGGTGGCGTGGGCCACTTGATTCCTAGGCGGGCCAGAGCGCTAGCAGGTGACACAGGCCACTTGATCCCTAGCGCTAGCAGGTGGCACGAGCGACTTGATCCCTAGGCGGGCCAGAGCTCTAGCAGTTGGCACGGGCCACTTGATCCCTAGGCGGGCCACAGCGCTAGCAGGTGGTGCGGGCCACCTGATCCCTAGGTGTGCGAGAGTGCTAGCATGTGGTGCAGGCCACTTGATCCCTAGGTGGGACAGAGTGCTAGCAGTTGGCACGGGCCACTTGATCCCTAGGCGGCCTAGAGTGCTAGCAGGTGGCATGGGCCACTTGATCCCTAGGTAGGCGAAAGTGCTAGCAGGTAGCGCGGGCCACTTGATCCCTAGATGGGCCAGAGCGCTAGCAGGTGGCGAGGGGCACCTGATCCCTAGGCAGGCCAGAGTGCTAGCAGGTGGTGCGAGCCACTTGATCCCTAGTTGGGCCAGAGCGCTAGCAGGTGGTGCAGGCCACCTGATCCCTAGGCAGGCCAAAGCACTAGCAGGTGGTGAGGGGCACCTGATCCCTAGGCAGGCCAGAGCACTAGCAGGTGGTGCAGGCCACTTGATCCCTAGTTGTGCGAGAGTGCTAGCAGGTGGCGTTGGCCACTTGATCCCTAGACGGGCCAGAGTGCTAGCAGGTAGCGAGGGGCACCTAATCCCTAGGCGGGCCATAGCGCTAGCAGGTGGTGAGGGGCACCTGATCCCTGGGCGGGCCATAGCGCTAGCAGGTGGCATGGGCCACTTGATCCCTAGGTGGGCCAGAGCTCTAGCAGGTGGCACGGGCCACTTGATCCCTAGGCGGGCCACAGCGCTAGCAGGTGGTGCGGGCCACCTGATCCCTAGGTGTGCGAGAGTGCTAGAATGTGGTGCGGGCCACTTGATCCCTAGGTGGGACAGAGTGCTAGCAGTTGGCACGGGCCACTTGATCCCTAGGCGGCCTAGAGTGCTAGCAGGTGGCATGGGCCACTTGATCCCTAGGTGGGCGAAAGTGCTAGCAGGTAGCGCGGGCCACTTGATCCCTAGATGGGCCAGAGCGCTAGCAGGTGGCAAGGGGCACCTGATCCCTAGGCAGGCCAGAGTGCTAGCAGGTGGTGCGAGCCACTTGATCCCTAGTTGGGCCAGAGCGCTAGCAGGTGGTGCAGGCCACCTGATCCCTAGGCAGGCCAAAGCACTAGCAGGTGGTGAGGGGCACCTGATCCCTAGGCAGGCCAGAGCACTAGCAGGTGGTGCAGGCCACTTGATCCCTAGTTGTGCGAGAGTGCTAGCAGGTGGCGTGGGCCACTTGATCCCTAGGCGGGCCAGAGCGCTAGCAGGTGACACAGGCCACTTGATCCCTAGCGCTAGCAGGTGGCACGAGCGACTTGATCCCTAGGCGGGCCAGAGCTCTAGCAGTTGGCACGGGCCACTTGATCCCTAGGCAGGCCACAGCGCTAGCAGGTGGTGCGGGCCACCTGATCCCTAGGTGTGCGAGAGTGCTAGCATGTGGTGCAGGCCACTTGATCCCTAGGTGGGACAGAGTGCTAGCAGTTGGCACGGGCCACTTGATCCCTAGGCGGCCTAGAGTGCTAGCAGGTGGCATGGGCCACTTGATCCCTAGGTAGGCGAAAGTGCTAGCAGGTAGCACGGGCCACTTGATCCCTAGATGGGCCAGAGCGCTAGCAGGTGGCGAGGGGCACCTGATCCCTAGGCAGGCCAGAGTGCTAGCAGGTGGTGCGAGCCACTTGATCCCTAGTTGGGCCAGAGCGCTAGCAGGTGATGCAGGCCACCTGATCCCTAGGCAGGCCAAAGCACTAGCAGGTGGTGAGGGGCACCTGATCCCTAGGCAGGCCAGAGCACTAGCAGGTGGTTCAGGCCACTTGATCCCTAGTTGTGCGAGAGTGCTAGCAGGTGGCGTGGGCCACTTGATCCCTAGGCGGGCCAGAGCGCTAGCAGGTGACACAGGCCACTTGATCCCTAGCGCTAGCAGGTGGCACGCGCAACTTGATCCCTATTCGGGCCAGAGCTCTAGCAGGTGGCATGGGCCACTTGATCCCTAGGGGGGCCACAGCGCTAGCAGGTGGTGCGGGCCACCTGATCCCTAGGTGTGCGAGAGTGCTAGCATGTGGTGCGGGCCACTTGATCCCTAGGTGGGACAGAGTGCTAGCAGTTGGCTCGGGCCACTTGATCCCTAGGCGGCCTAGAGTGCTAGCAGGTGGCATGGGCCACTTGATCCCTAGGTGGGCGAAAGTGCTAGCAGGTAGCGCGGGCCACTTGATCCCTAGATGGGCCAGAGCGCTAGCAGGTGGCGAGGGGCACCTGATCCCTAGGCAGACCAGAGTGCTAGCAGGTGGTGCGAGCCACTTGATCCCTAGGTGGGCCAGAGCGCTAGCAGGTAGTGCAGGCTACCTGATCCCTAGGCAGGCCAAAGCACTAGCAGGTGGTGAGGGGCACCTGATCCCTAGGCAGGCCAGAGCACTAGCAGGTGGTGCAGGCCACTTGATCCCTAGTTGTGCGAGAGTGCTAGCAGGTGGCGTGGGCCACTTGATCCCTAGGCGGGCCAGAGCGCTAGCAGGTGGCATGGGCCACTTGATCCATAGGCGGGCCAGAGCGCTAGCAGGTGGCGAGTGGCACCTGATCCTTAGGTGTGCGAGAGTGCTAGCATGTGGCACGGGCCACTTGATCCCTAGGTGGGCCAGAGTGCTAGCAGGTGGCACGGGCCACTTGATCCCTAGGCGGGCCAGAGTGCTAGCAGGTGGTGCTGGGCACCTGATTCCTAGGCGGGCCAGAGCGCTAGCAGGTGGTGCGTGCCACCTGATCCCTAGGTGGGACAGAGTGCTAGCAGGTGGCACGGGCCACTTGATCCCTAGGCGGCCTAGAGTGCTAGCAGGTGGCATGGGCCACTTGATCCCTAGGTAGGCGAAAGTGCTAGCAGGTAGCGCGGGCCACTTGATCCCTAGATGGGCCAGAGCGCTAGCAGGTGGCAAGGGGCACCTGATCCCTAGGCAGGCCAGAGTGCTAGCAGGTGGTGCGAGCCACTTGATGCCTAGTTGGGCCAGAGCGCTAGCAGGTGGTGCAGGCCACCTGATCCCTAGGCAGGCCAAAGCACTAGCAGGTGGTGAGGGGCACCTGATCCCTAGGCAGGCCAGAGCACTAGCAGGTGGTGCAGGCCACTTGATCCCTAGTTGTGCGAGAGTGCTAGCAGGTGGCGTGGGCCACTTGATTCCTAGGCGGGCCAGAGCGCTAGCAGGTGACACAGGCCACTTGATCCCTAGCGCTAGCAGGTGGCACGAGCGACTTGATCCCTAGGCGGGCCAGAGCTCTAGCAGTTGGCACGGGCCACTTGATCCCTAGGCGGGCCACAGCGCTAGCAGGTGGTGCGGGCCACCTGATCCCTAGGTGTGCGAGAGTGCTAGCATGTGGTGCAGGCCACTTGATCCCTAGGTGGGACAGAGTGCAAGCAGTTGGCACGGGCCACTTGATCCCTAGGCGGCCTAGAGTGCTAGCAGGTGGCATGGGCCACTTGATCCCTAGGTGGGCGAAAGTGCTAGCAGGTAGCGCGGGCCACTTGATCCCTAGATGGGCCAGAGCGCTAGCAGGTGGCAAGGGGCACCTGATCCCTAGGCAGGCCAGAGTGCTAGCAGGTGGTGCGAGCCACTTGATCCCTAGTTGGGCCAGAGCGCTAGCAGGTGGTGCAGGCCACCTGATCCCTAGGCAGGCCAAAGCACTAGCAGGTGGTGAGGGGCACCTGATCCCTAGGCAGGCCAGAGCACTAGCAGGTGGTGCAGGCCACTTGATCCCTAGTTGTGCGAGAGTGCTAGCAGGTGGCGTTGGCCACTTGATCCCTAGACGGGCCAGAGTGCTAGCAGGTAGCGAGGGGCACCTAATCCCTAGGCGGGCCATAGCGCTAGCAGGTGGTGAGGGGCACCTGATCCCTGGGCGGGCCATAGCGCTAGCAGGTGGCATGGGCCACTTGATCCCTAGGTGGGCCAGAGCTCTAGCAGGTGGCACGGGCCACTTGATCCCTAGGCGGGCCACAGCGCTAGCAGGTGGTGCGGGCCACCTGATCCCTAGGTGTGCGAGCGTGCTAGAATGTGGTGCGGGCCACTTGATCCCTAGGTGGGACAGAGTGCTAGCAGTTGGCACGGGCCACTTGATCCCTAGGCGGCCTAGAGTGCTAGCAGGTGGCATGGGCCACTTGATCCCTAGGTGGGCGAAAGTGCTAGCAGGTAGCGCGGGCCACTTGATCCCTAGATGGGCCAGAGCGCTAGCAGGTGGCAAGGGGCACCTGATCCCTAGGCAGGCCAGAGTGCTAGCAGGTGGTGCGAGCCACTTGATCCCTAGTTGGGCCAGAGCGCTAGCAGGTGGTGCAGGCCACCTGATCCCTAGGCAGGCCAAAGCACTAGCAGGTGGTGAGGGGCACCTGATCCCTAGGCAGGCCAGAGCACTAGCAGGTGGTGCAGGCCACTTGATCCCTAGTTGTGCGAGAGTGCTAGCAGGTGGCGTGGGCCACTTGATCCCTAGGCGGGCCAGAGCGCTAGCAGGTGACACAGGCCACTTGATCCCTAGATCTAGCAGGTGGCACGAGCGACTTGATCCCTAGGCGGGCCAGAGCTCTAGCAGTTGGCACGGGCCACTTGATCCCTAGGCAGGCCACAGCGCTAGCAGGTGGTGCGGGCCACCTGATCCCTAGGTGTGCGAGAGTGCTAGCATGTGGTGCAGGCCACTTGATCCCTAGGTGGGACAGAGTGCTAGCAGTTGGCACGGGCCACTTGATCCCTAGGCGGCCTAGAGTGCTAGCAGGTGGCATGGGCCACTTGATCCCTAGGTAGGCGAAAGTGCTAGCAGGTAGCGCGGGCCACTTGATCCCTAGATGGGCCAGAGCGCTAGCAGGTGGCGAGGGGCACCTGATCCCTAGGCAGGCCAGAGTGCTAGCAGGTGGTGCGAGCCACTTGATCCCTAGTTGGGCCAGAGCGCTAGCAGGTGATGCAGGCCACCTGATCCCTAGGCAGGCCAAAGCACTAGCAGGTGGTGAGGGGCACCTGATCCCTAGGCAGGCCAGAGCACTAGCAGGTGGTTCAGGCCACTTGATCCCTAGTTGTGCGAGAGTGCTAGCAGGTGGCGTGGGCCACTTGATCCCTAGGCGGGCCAGAGCGCTAGCAGGTGACACAGGCCACTTGATCCCTAGCGCTAGCAGGTGGCACGCGCAACTTGATCCCTATTCGGGCCAGAGCTCTAGCAGGTGGCATGGGCCACTTGATCCCTAGGGGGGCCACAGCGCTAGCAGGTGGTGCGGGCCACCTGATCCCTAGGTGTGCGAGAGTGCTAGCATGTGGTGCGGGCCACTTGATCCCTAGGTGGGACAGAGTGCTAGCAGTTGGCTCGGGCCACTTGATCCCTAGGCGGCCTAGAGTTCTAGCAGGTGGCATGGGCCACTTGATCCCTAGGTGGGCGAAAGTGCTAGCAGGTAGCGCGGGCCACTTGATCCCTAGATGGGCCAGAGCGCTAGCAGGTGGCGAGGGGCACCTGATCCCTAGGCAGACCAGAGTGCTAGCAGGTGGTGCGAGCCACTTGATCCCTAGGTGGGCCAGAGCGCTAGCAGGTAGTGCAGGCTACCTGATCCCTAGGCAGGCCAAAGCACTAGCAGGTGGTGAGGGGCACCTGATCCCTAGGCAGGCCAGAGCACTAGCAGGTGGTGCAGGCCACTTGATCCCTAGTTGTGCGAGAGTGCTAGCAGGTGGCGTGGGCCACTTGATCCCTAGGCGGGCCAGAGCGCTAGCAGGTGGCATGGGCCACTTGATCCCTAAGTGGGCCAGAGTGCTAGGAGGTGGCGTGGGCCACTTGATCCCTAGGCTGGCCAGAGTGCTAGCGGGTGGCGTGGGCCACTTGATCCATAGGCGGGCCAGAGCGCTAGCAGGTGGCGAGTGGCACCTGATCCCTAGGTGTGCGAGAGTGCTAGCATGTGGCACGGGCCACTTGATCCCTAGGTGGGCCAGAGTGCTAGCAGGTGGCACGGGCCACTTGATCCCTAGGCTGGCCAGAGTGCTAGCAGGTGGTGCTGGGCACCTGATTCCTAGGCGGGCCAGAGCGCTAGCAGGTGGTGCGTGCCACCTGATCCCTAGGTGGGACAGAGTGCTAGCAGGTGGCACGGGCCACTTGATCCCTAGGCGGCCTAGAGTGCTAGCAGGTGGCATGGGCCACTTGATCCCTAGGTAGGCGAAAGTGCTAGCAGGTAGCGCGGGCCACTTGATCCCTAGATGGGCCAGAGCGCTAGCAGGTGGCAAGGGGCACCTGATCCCTAGGCAGGCCAGAGTGCTAGCAGGTGGTGCGAGCCACTTGATCCCTAGTTGGGCCAGAGCGCTAGCAGGTGGTGCAGGCCACCTGATCCCTAGGCAGGCCAAAGCACTAGCAGGTGGTGAGGGGCACCTGATCCCTAGGCAGGCCAGAGCACTAGCAGGTGGTGCAGGCCACTTGATCCCTAGTTGTGCGAGAGTGCTAGCAGGTGGCGTGGGCCACTTGATTCCTAGGCGGGCCAGAGCGCTAGCAGGTGACACAGGCCACTTGATCCCTAGCGCTAGCAGGTGGCACGAGCGACTTGATCCCTAGGCGGGCCAGAGCTCTAGCAGTTGGCACGGGCCACTTGATCCCTAGGCGGGCCACAGCGCTAGCAGGTGGTGCGGGCCACCTGATCCCTAGGTGTGCGAGAGTGCTAGCATGTGGTGCAGGCCACTTGATCCCTAGGTGGGACAGAGTGCTAGCAGTTGGCACGGGCCACTTGATCCCTAGGCGGCCTAGAGTGCTAGCAGGTGGCATGGGCCACTTGATCCCTAGGTAGGCGAAAGTGCTAGCAGGTAGCGCGGGCCACTTGATCCCTAGATGGGCCAGAGCGCTAGCAGGTGGCGAGGGGCACCTGATCCCTAGGCAGGCCAGAGTGCTAGCAGGTGGTGCGAGCCACTTGATCCCTAGTTGGGCCAGAGCGCTAGCAGGTGGTGCAGGCCACCTGATCCCTAGGCAGGCCAAAGCACTAGCAGGTGGTGAGGGGCACCTGATCCCTAGGCAGGCCAGAGCACTAGCAGGTGGTGCAGGCCACTTGATCCCTAGTTGTGCGAGAGTGCTAGCAGGTGGCGTTGGCCACTTGATCCCTAGACGGGCCAGAGTGCTAGCAAGTAGCGAGGGGCACCTAATCCCTAGGCGGGCCATAGCGCTAGCAGGTGGTGAGGGGCACCTGATCCCTGGGCGGGCCATAGCGCTAGCAGGTGGCATGGGCCACTTGATCCCTAGGTGGGCCAGAGCTCTAGCAGGTGGCATGGGCCACTTGATCCCTAGGTAGACGAGAGTGCTAGCAGGTGACACAGGCCACTTGTTCCCTAGAGCTAGCAGGTGGCTCGATCCCTATGCAGGCCAGAGCACTAGCAGGTGGTGAGGGGCACCTGATCCCTAGGCAGGCCAGAGCACTAGCAGGTGGTGCAGGCCACTTTACCTGTAGGTGTGCGAGAGTGCTAGGAGGTGGCGCGGGCCACTTGATCCCTAGGCTGGCCAGAGCGCTAGCGGGTGGCGTGGGCCACTTGATCCATAGGCGGGCCAGAGCGATAGCAGGTGGCGATGGGCACCTGATCCCTAGGCGGGCCAGAGCACAAGCAGGTGGCACGAGCGACTTGATCCCTATGCAGGCCAGAGCACTAGCAGGTTGTGAGGGACACCTGATCCCTAGGCAGGCCAGAGTACTAGGTGTGCGAGAGTGCTAGGAGGTGGCGCGTGCCACTTGATCCCTAGGCTGGTCAGAGCGCTAGCGGGTGGCGTGGGCCACTTGATCCCTAGGCGGGCCAGAGCGCTAGCAGGTAGCGAGGTTCACCTGATCCCTAGGCGGGCCATATCGCTAGCAGGTGGCATGGGCCACTTGATCCCTAGGTGGGCGAGAGTGCTAGCAGGTGACACAGGCCACTTGATTCCTAGCGCTAGCAGGTGGCACGAGCGACTTGATCCCTAGGCGGGCCAGAGCTCTAGCAGGTGGCACGGGCCACTTGATCCCTAGGCGGGCCACAGCGCTAGCAGGTGGTGTGGTCCACCTGATCCCTAGATGTGTGAGAGTGCTAGCATGTGGTGCGGGCCACTTGATCCCTAGGTGGGACAGAGTGCTAGCAGTTGGCACGGGCCACTTGATCCCTAGGCGGCCTAGAGTGCTAGCAGGTGGCATGGGCCACTTGATCCCTAGGTGGGCGAAAGTGCTAGCAGGTAGCGTGGGCCACTTGATCCATAGATGGGCCAGAGCGCTAGCAGGTGGCGAGGGGCACCTGATCCCTAGGCAGGCCAGAGTGCTAGCAGGTGGTGCGAGCCACTTGATCCCTAGTTGGGCCAGAGCGCTAGCAGGTGGCGTGGGCCACTTGATCCCTAGGCGGGCCAGAGCGCTAGCAGGTGACACAGGCCACTTGATCCCTAGCGCTAGCAGGTGGCACGAGCGACTTGATCCCAAGGCGGGCCAGAGCTCTAGCAGGTGGCACGGGCCACTTGATCCCTAGGCGGCCCACAGCGCTAGCAGGTGGTGCAGGCCACCTGATCCCTAGGCAGGCCAAAGCACTAGCAGGTGGTGAGGGGCACCTGATCCCTAGGCAGGCCAGAGCACTAGCAGGTGGTGCAGGCCACTTGATCCCTAGTTGTGCGAGAGTGCTAGCAGGTGGCGTGGGCCACTTGATCCCTAGGCGGGCCAGAGCGCTAGCAGGTGACACAGGCCACTTGATCCCTAGCGCTAGCAGGTGGCACGAGCGACTTGATCCCTAGGCGGGCCAGAGCTCTAGCAGGTGGCACGGGCCACTTGATCCCTAGGCGGCCCACATCGCTAGCAGGTGGTGCGGGCCACCTGATCCCTAGGTGTGCGAGAGTGCTAGCATGTGGTGCAGGCCACTTGATCCCTAGGTGGGACAGAGTGCTAGCAGTTGGCATGGGCCACTTGATTCCTAGGCGGCCTAGAGTGCTAGCAGGTGGCATGGGCCACTTGATCCCTAGGTGGGCGAAAGTGCTAGCAGGTAGCGCGGGCCACTTGATCCCTAGATGGGCCAGAGCGCTAGCAGGTGGCGAGGGGCACCTGATCCCTAGGCAGGCCAGAGTGCTAGCAGGTGGTGAAAGCCACCTGATCCCTAGGCAGGCCAAAGCACTAGCAGGTGGTGAGAGGCACCTGATCCCTAGACAGGCCAGAGCACTAGCAGGTGGTGCAGGCCACTTGATCCCTAGTTGTGCGAGAGTGCTAGCAGGTGGCGTGGGCCACTTGATCCCTAGGCGGGCCAGAGCGCCAGCAGGTAGCGAGGGGCACCTGATCCCTAGGCGGGCCATAGCGCTAGCAGGTGGTGAGGGGCACCTGATCCCTGGGCGGGCCATAGCGCTAGCAGGTGGCATGGGCCACTTGATCCCTAGGTGGGCGAGAGTGCTAGCAGGTGACACAGGCCACTTGATCCCTAGCGCTAGCAGGTGGCACGAGCGACTTGATCCCTAGGCGGGCCAGAGCTCTAGCAGTTGGCACGGGCCACTTGATCCCTAGGCGGGCCACAGCGCTAGCAGGTGGTGCGGGCCACCTGATCCCTAGGTGTGCGAGAGTGCTAGCATGTGGTGCAGGCCACTTGATCCCTAGGTGGGACAGAGTGCTAGCAGTTGGCACGGGCCACTTTAACCCTAGGCGGCCTAGAGTGCTAGCAGGTGGCATGGGCCACTTGATCCCTAGGTAGGCGAAAGTGCTAGCAGGTAGCGCGGGCCACTTGATCCCTAGATGGGCCAGAGAGCTAGCAGGTGGCGAGGGGCACCTGATCCCTAGGCAGGCCATAGTGCTAGCAGGTGGTGCGAGCCACTTGATCCCTAGTTGGGCCAGAGCGCTAGCAGGTGGTGCAGGCCACCTGATCCCTAGGCAGGCCAAAGCACTAGCAGGTGGTGAGGGGCACCTGATCCCTAGGCAGGCCAGAGCACTAGCAGGTGGTTCAGGCCACTTGATCCCTAGTTGTGCGAGAGTGCTAGCAGGTGGCGTGGGCCACTTGATCCCTAGGCGGGCCAGAGCGCTAGCAGGTGACACAGGCCACTTGATCCCTAGCGCTAGCAGGTGGCATGCGCAACTTGATCCCTATTCGGGCCAGAGCTCTAGCAGGTGGCACGGGCCACTTGATCCCTAGGGGGGCCACAGCGCTAGCAGGTGGTGCGGGCCACCTGATCCCTAGGTGTGCGAGAGTGCTAGCAGGTGGCGTGGGCCACTTGATCCCTAGGCGGGCCAGAGCGCCAGCAGGTAGCGAGGGGCACCTGATCCCTAGGCGGGCCATAGCGCTAGCAGGTGGTGAGGGGCACCTGATCCCTGGGCGGGCCATAGCGCTAGCAGGTGGCATGGGCCACTTGATCCCTAGGTGGGCGAGAGTGCTAGCAGGTGACACAGGCCACTTGATCCCTAGCGCTAGCAGGTGGCACGAGCGACTTGATCCCTAGGCGGGCCAGAGCTCTAGCAGTTGGCACGGGCCACTTGATCCCTAGGCGGGCCACAGCGCTAGCAGGTGGTGCGGGCCACCTGATCCCTAGGTGTGCGAGAGTGCTAGCATGTGGTGCAGGCCACTTGATCCCTAGGTGGGACAGAGTGCTAGCAGTTGGCACGGGCCACTTTAACCCTAGGCGGCCTAGAGTGCTAGCAGGTGGCATGGGCCACTTGATCCCTAGGTAGGCAAAAGTGCTAGCAGGTAGCGCGGGCCACTTGATCCCTAGATGGGCCAGAGAGCTAGCAGGTGGCGAGGGGCACCTGATCCCTAGGCAGGCCATAGTGCTAGCAGGTGGTGCGAGCCACTTGATCCCTAGTTGGGCCAGAGCGCTAGCAGGTGGTGCAGGCCACCTGATCCCTAGGCAGGCCAAAGCACTAGCAGGTGGTGAGGGGCACCTGATCCCTAGGCAGGCCAGAGCACTAGCAGGTGGTTCAGGCCACTTGATCCCTAGTTGTGCGAGAGTGCTAGCAGGTGGCGTGGGCCACTTGATCCCTAGGCGGGCCAGAGCGCTAGCAGGTGACACAGGCCACTTGATCCCTAGCGCTAGCAGGTGGCATGCGCAACTTGATCCCTATTCGGGCCAGAGCTCTAGCAGGTGGCACGGGCCACTTGATCCCTAGGGGGGCCACAGCGCTAGCAGGTGGTGCGGGCCACCTGATCCCTAGGTGTGCGAGAGTGCTAGCATGTGGTGCGGGCCACTTGATCCCTAGGTGGGACAGAGTGCTAGCAGTTGGCACGGGCCACTTGATCCCTAGACGGCCTAGAGTGCTAGCAGGTGGCATGGGCCACTTGATCCCTAGGTGGGCGAAAGTGCTAGCAGGTAGCGCGGGCCACTTGATCCCTAGATGGGCCAGAGCGCTAGCAGGTGGCGAGGGGCACCTGATCCCTAGGCAGGCCAGAGTGCTAGCAGGTGGTGCGAGCCACTTGATCCCTAGGTGGGCCAGAGTGCTAGCAGGTAGTGCAGGCCACCTGATCCCTAGGCAGGCCAAAGCACTAGCAGGTGGTGAGGGGCACCTGATCTCTAGGCAGGCCAGAGCACTAGCAGGTGGTGCAGGCCACTTGATCCCTAGTTGTGCGAGAGTGCTAGCAGGTGGCGTGGGCCACTTGATCCCTAGGCGGGCCAGAGCGCTAGCAGGTGGCATGTGCCACTTGATCCCTAAGTGGGCCAGAGTGCTAGGAGGTGGCGTGGGCCACTTGATCCCTAGGCTGGCCAGAGTGCTAGCGGGTGGCGTGGGCCACTTGATCCATAGGCGGGCCAGAGCGCTAGCAGGTGGCGAGTGGCACCTGATCCCTAGGTGTGCGAGAGTGCTAGCATGTGGCACAGGCCACTTGATCCCTAGGTGGGCCAGAGTGCTAGCAGGTGACACGGGCCACTTGATCCCTAGGCGGGCCAGAGTGCTAGCAGGTGGTGCTGGGCACCTGATTCCTAGGCGGGCCAGAGCGCTAGCAGGTGGTGCGTGCCACCTGATCCCTAGGTGGGACAGAGTGCTAGCAGGTGGCACGGGCCACTTGATCCCTAGGCGGCCTAGAGTGCTAGCAGGTGGCATGAGCCACTTGATCCCTAGGTGGGCGAGGGGTACCTGATCCCTAGGCAGTCCAGAGTGCTAGCAGGTGGTGCGAGCCACTTGATCCCTAGGTGGGCCAGAGCGCTAGCAGGTGGTGCAGGCCACCTGATCCCTAGGCAGGCCAAAACACTAGCAGGTGGTGAGGGGCACCTGATCCCTAGGCAGGCCACAGCACTAGCAGGTGGTGCAGGCCACTTGATCCCTAGTTGTGCGAGAGTGCAAGCAGGTGGCGTGGGCCACTTGATCCCTAGGCGGGTCAGAGCGCTAGCAGGTGGCATGGGCCACTTGATCCCTAAGTGGGCCATAGTGCTAGGAGGTGGCGTGGGCCACTTGATCCCTAGGCTGGCCAGAGTGCTAGCGGGTGGCGTGGGCCACTTGATCCATAGGCGGGCTAGAGCGCTAGCAGGTGGCGAGTGGCACCTGATCCCTAGGTGTGCGAGAGTGCTAGCATGTGGCACGGGCCACTTGATCCCTAGGTGGGCCAGAGTGCTAGCAGGTGGCACGGGCCACTTGATCCCTAGGCGGGCCAGAGTGCTAGCAGGTGGTGCTGGGCACCTGATTCCTAGGCGGGCCAGAGCGCTAGCAGGTGGTGCGGGCCACCTGATCCCTAGGCGGGCCAGAGTGCTTGCAGGTGGCACAGGCCACTTGTTCCCTAGGAGGGCCAGAGTCCTAGCAGGTGGAGAGGGGCACCTGATCCCTAGGCGGGCCAGAGAGCTAGCAGGTGGCATGGGCCACTTGATCCCTAGGTAGACGAGAGTGCTAGCAGGTGACACAGGCCACTTGATCCCTAGAGATAGCAGGTGGCATGAGCGACTTGATCCCTATGCAGGCCAGAGCACTAGCAGGTGGTGAGGGGCACCTGATCCCTAGGCAGACCAGAGCACTAGCAGGTGGTGCAGTCCACTTGATCCCTAGGTGTGCAAGAGTGCTAGCAGGTGGCGCTGGGCACTTGATCCCTAGGTGGGCCAGAGCGCTTGCAGGTGGCATGGGCCACTTGATCCCTAAGTGGGCCAGAGTGCTAGGAGGTGGCGCGGGCCACTTGATCCCTAGGCTGGCCAGAGCGCTAGCGGGTGGCGTGGGCCACTTGATCCATAGGCGGGCCAGAGCTCTAGCAGGTGGCACGGGCCATTTGATCCCTAGGCGGGCCACAGCGCTAGCAGGTGGTGCGGGCCACCTGATCCCTAGGTGTTCGAGAGTGCTAGCATGTGGCGCGGGCTACTTGATCCCTAGGTGGGCCAGAGTGCTAGCAGGTGGCACGGGCCACTTGATCCCTAGGCGGGCCAGAGTTCTAGCAGGTGGTGCTGGGCACCTGATTCCTTGGTGTGCCAGAGTGCTAGCAGGTGGCATGGGCCACTTGATGCCTAGGTGGCCTAGAGTGCTAGCTGGTGGCATGGGCCACTTGATCCCTAGGTGGGCGAAAGTGCTAGCAGGCGGCGCGGGCCACCTGATCCCTAGGCAGGCCAAAGCACTAGCAGGTAGTGAGGGGCACCTGATCCCTAGATGGGCCAGAGCGCTAGCAGGTGGCGAGGGGCACCTGATCCCTAGGCAGGCCAGAGTGCTAGCAGGTGGTGCGAGCCACTTGATCCCTAGGTGGGCCAGAGCGCTAGCAGTAGGTGCAGGCCACCTGATCCCTAGGCAGGCCAAAGCACTAGCAGGTGGTGAGGGGCACCTGATCCCTAGGCAGGCCAGAGCACTAGCAGGTGGTGCAGGCCACTTGATCCCTAGGTGTGCGAGAGTTCTAGCAGGTGGTGCGGGCAACTTGATCCCTAGGCGGGCCAGAGCGCTAGCAGGTGGCGAGGGGCACCAGATCCCTAGGCGGGCCAGAGCGCAAGCAGGTGGTGCGGGCCACCTGATCCCTAGGTGTGCGAGAGTGCCAGCATGTGGCGCGGGCCACTTGATCCCTAGGTGGGACAGAGTGCTAGCATGTGGCACGGGCCACTTGATCCCTAGGCGGCCTAGAGTGCTAGCAGGTGGCATGGGCCACTTGATCCCTAGGTGGCCGAAAGTGCTAGCAGGTAGCGCGGGCCACTTGATCCCTAGATGGGCCAGAGCGCTAGCAGGTGGCAAGGGGCACCTGATCCCTAGGCAGGCCAGAGTGCTAGAAGGTGGTGCGAGCCACTTGATCCCTCGGTGGGCCAGAGCGCTAGCAGGTGGTGCAGGCCACCTGATCCCTAGGCAGGCCAAAGCACTAGCAGGTGGTAAGGGGCACCTGATCCCTAGGCAGGCCAGAGAACTAGCAGGTGGCGTGGGCCACTTGATCCCTAGGTGGGCCAGAGCGCTAGCAGATGCAATGGGCCACTTTATCCCTAAGTGGGCCAGAGTGCTAGGAGGTGGCGTGGGCCTCTTGATCCCTAGGCTGGCCAGAGCGCTAGTGGGTGGTGTAGGCCACTTGATCCATATGCGGGCCAGAGCGCTAGCAGGTGGCGAGTGGCACCTGATTCCTAGGTGTGCGAGAGAGCTAGCATGTGGCCCGGGCCACTTGATCCCTAGGTGGGCCAGAGTGCTAGCAGGTGGCACGGGCCACTTGATCCCTAGGCGGGCCAGAGTGCTAGCAGGTGGTGCTGGGCACCTGATTCCTAGGCGGGCCAGAGCGCTAGCAGGTGGTGCGGGCCACCTGATCCCTAGGCGGGCCAGAGCGATTGCAGGTGGCACGGGCCACTTGTTCCCTAGGAGGGCCAGAGTCCTAGCAGGTGGTGAGGGGCACCTGATCCCTAGGCAGGCCAGATAGCTAGCAGGTGGCATGGGCAACTTGATCCCTAGGTAGACGAGAGTGCTAGCAGGTGACACAGGCCACTTGTTCCCTAGAGCTAGCAGGTGGCACGAGCGACTCGATCCCTATGCAGGCCAGAGCACTAGCAGGTGGTGAGGGGCACCTGATCCCTAGGCAGGCCAGAGCACTAGCAGGTGGTGCAGGCCACTTTATCTGTAGGTGTGCGAGAGTGCTAGGAGGTGGCGCGGGCCACTTGATCCCTAGGCTGGCCAGAGCGCTAGCGGGTGGCGTGGGCCACTTGATCCATAGGCGGGCCAGAGCGATAGCAGGTGGCGAGGGGCACCTGATCCCTAGGCGAACCAGAGCGCAAGCAGGTGGCAGGAGCGACTTGATCCCTATGCAGGCCAGAGCACTACCAGGTTGTGAGGGGCACCTGATCCCTAGGCAGGCCAGAGCACTAGCAGGTGGTGCAGGCCACTTTATCTGTAGGTGTGCGAGAGTGCTAGGAGGTGGCGCGTGCCACTTGATCCCTAGGCTGGTCAGAGCGCTAGCGGGTGGCGTGGGCCACTTGATCCCTAGGCGGGCCAGAGCGCTAGCAGGTAGCGAGGGTCACCTGATTCCTAGGCGGGCCATATCGCTAGCAGGTGGTGAGGGGCACCTGATCACTAGGCTGGCCATAGCGCTCGCAGGTGGCATGGGCCACTTGATCCCTACGTGGGCAAGAGTGCTAGCAGGTGACACAGGCCACTTGATTCCTAGCGCTAGCAGGTGGCACGAGCGACTTGATCCCTAGGCGGGCCAGAGCTCTAGCAGGTGGCACGGGCCACTTGATCCCTAGGCGGGCCACAGCGCTAGCAGGTGGTGCGGGCCACCTGATCCCTAGATGTGCGAGAGTGCTAGCATGTGGTGCGGGCCACTTGATCCCTAGGTGGGACAGAGTGCTAGCAGTTGGCATGGGCCACTTGATCCCTAGGCGGCCTAGAGTGCTAGCAGGTGGCATGGGCCACTTGATCCCTAGGTGGGCGAAAGTGCTAGCAGGTAGCGCGGGCCCCTTGATCCCTAGATGGGCCAGAGCGCTAGCAGGTGGCGAGGGGCACCTGATCCCTAGGCAGGCCAGAGTGCTAGCAGGTGGTGCGAGCCACTTGATCCCTAGTTGGGCCAGAGCGCTAGCAGGTGGTGCAGGCCACGTGATCCCTAGGCAGGCCAAAGCACTAGCAGGTGGTGAGGGGCACCTGATCCCTAGGCAGGCCAGAGCACTAGCAGGTGGTGCAGGCCACTTGATCCCTAGTTGTGCGAGAGTGCTAGCAGGTGGCGTGGGCCACTTGATCCCTAGGCGGGCCAGAGCGCTAGCAGGTGAAACAGGCCACTTGATCCCTAGCGCTAGCAGGTGGCACGAGCGACTTGATCCCTAGGCGGGCCAGAGCTCTAGCAGGTGGCACGGGCCACTTAATCCCTAGGCGGCCCACAGCGCTAGCAGGTGGTGCGGGCCACCTGATCCCTAGGTGTGCGAGAGTGCTAGCATGTGGTGCGCGCCACTTGATCCCTAGGTGGGACAGAGTGCTAGCAGTTGGCACGGGCCACTTGATTCCTAGGCGGCCTAGAGTGCTAGCAGGTGGCATGGGCCACTTGATCCCTAGGTGGGCGAAAGTGCTAGCAGGTAGCGCGGGCCACTTGATCCCTAGATGGGCCAGAGCGCTAGCAGGTGGCGAGGGGCACCTGATCCCTAGGCAGGCCAGAGTGCTAGCAGGTGGTGCAAGCCACTTGATCCCTAGGTGGGCCAGAGCGCTAGCAGGTGGTGCAGGCCACCTGATCCCTAGGCAGGCCAAAGCACTAGCAGGTGGTGAGGGGCACCTGATCCCTAGGCAGGCCAGAGCACTAGCAGGTGGTGCAGGCCACTTGATCCCTAGTTGTGCGAGAGTGCTAGCAGGTGGCGTGGGCCACTTGATCCCTAGGCGGGCCAGAGTGCTAGCAGGTAGCGAGGGGCACCTAATCCCTAGGCGGGCCATAGCGCTAGCAGGTGGTGAGGGGCACCTGATCCCTGGGCGGGCCATAGCGCTAGCAGGTGGCATGGGCCACTTGATCCCTAGGTGGGCGAGAGTGCTAGCAGGTGACATAGGCCACTTGATCCCTAGCGCTAGCAGGTGGCACGAGCGACTTGATCCCTAGGCGGGCCAGAGCTCTAGCAGGTGGCACGGGCCACTTGATCCCTAGGCGGGCCACAGCGCTAGCAGGTGGTGCGGGCCACCTGATCCCTAGGTGTGCGAGAGTGCTAGAATGTGGTGCGGGCCACTTGATCCCTAGGTGGGACAGAGTGCTAGCAGTTGGCACGGGCCACTTGATCCCTAGGCGGCCTAGAGTGCTAGCAGGTGGCATGGGCCACTTGATCCCTAGGTAGGCGAAAGTGCTAGCAGGTAGTGCGGGCCACTTGATCCCTAGATGGGCCAGAGCGCTAGCAGGTGGCAAGGGGCACCTGATCCCTAGGCAGGCCAGAGTGCTAGCAGGTGGTGCGAGCCACTTGATCCCTAGTTGGGCCAGAGCGCTAGCAGGTGGTGCAGGCCACCTGATCCCTAGGCAGGCCAAAGCACTAGCAGGTGGTGAGGGGCACCTGATCCCTAGGCAGGCCAGAGCACTAGCAGGTGGTGCAGGCCACTTGATCCCTAGTTGTGCGAGAGTGCTAGCAGGTGGCGTGGGCCACTTGATTCCTAGGCGGGCCAGAGCGCTAGCAGGTGACACAGGCCACTTGATTCCTAGCGCTAGCAGGTGGCACGAGCCACTTGATCCCTAGGCGGGCCACAGCGCTAGCAGGTGGTGCGGGCCACCTGATCCCTAGGTGTGCGAGAGTGCTAGCATGTGGTGCAGGCCACTTGATCCCTAGGTGGGACAGAGTGCTAGCAGTTGGCACGGGCCACTTGATCCCTAGGCGGCCTAGAGTGCTAGCAGGTGGCATGGGCCACTTGATCCCTAGGTAGGCGAAAGTGCTAGCAGGTAGCGCGGGCCACTTGATCCCTAGATGGGCCAGAGCGCTAGCAGGTGGCGAGGGGCACCTGATCCCTAGGCAGGCCAGAGTGCTAGCAGGTGGTGCGAGCCACTTGATCCCTAGTTGGGCCAGAGCGCTAGCAGGTGGTGCAGGCCACCTGATCCCTAGGCAGGCCAAAGCACTAGCAGGTGGTGAGGGGCACCTGATCCCTAGGCAGGCCAGAGCACTAGCAGGTGGTGCAGGCCACTTGATCCCTAGTTGTGCGAGAGTGCTAGCAGGTGGCGTTGGCCACTTGATCCCTAGACGGGCCAGAGTGCTAGCAGGTAGCGAGGGGCACCTAATCCCTAGGCGGGCCATAGCGCTAGCAGGTGGTGAGGGGCACCTGATCCCTGGGCGGGCCATAGCGCTAGCAGGTGGCATGGGCCACTTGATCCCTAGGTGGGCCAGAGCTCTAGCAGGTGGCACGGGCCACTTGATCCCTAGGCGGGCCACAGCGCTAGCAGGTGGTGCGGGCCACCTGATCCCTAGGTGTGCGAGAGTGCTAGAATGTGGTGCGGGCCACTTGATCCCTAGGTGGGACAGAGTGCTAGCAGTTGGCACGGGCCACTTGATCCCTAGGCGGCCTAGAGTGCTAGCAGGTGGCATGGGCCACTTGATCCCTAGGTGGGCGAAAGTGCTAGCAGGTAGCGCGGGCCACTTGATCCCTAGATGGGCCAGAGCGCTAGCAGGTGGCAAGGGGCACCTGATCCCTAGGCAGGCCAGAGTGCTAGCAGGTGGTGCGAGCCACTTGATCCCTAGTTGGGCCAGAGCGCTAGCAGGTGGTGCAGGCCACCTGATCCCTAGGCAGGCCAAAGCACTAGCAGGTGGTGAGGGGCACCTGATCCCTAGGCAGGCCAGAGCACTAGCAGGTGGTGCAGGCCACTTGATCCCTAGTTGTGCGAGAGTGCTAGCAGGTGGCGTGGGCCACTTGATCCCTAGGCGGGCCAGAGCGCTAGCAGGTGACACAGGCCACTTGATCCCTAGCGCTAGCAGGTGGCACGAGCGACTTGATCCCTAGGCGGGCCAGAGGTCTAGCAGTTGGCACGGGCCACTTGATCCCTAGGCAGGCCACAGCGCTAGCAGGTGGTGCGGGCCACCTGATCCCTAGGTGTGCGAGAGTGCTAGCATGTGGTGCAGGCCACTTGATCCCTAGGTGGGACAGAGTGCTAGCAGTTGGCACGGGCCACTTGATCCCTAGGCGGCCTAGAGTGCTAGCAGGTGGCATGGGCCACTTGATCCCTAGGTAGGCGAAAGTGCTAGCAGGTAGCGCGGGCCACTTGATCCCTAGATGGGCCAGAGCGCTAGCAGGTGGCGAGGGGCACCTGATCCCTAGGCAGGCCAGAGTGCTAGCAGGTGGTGCGAGCCACTTGATCCCTAGTTGGGCCAGAGCGCTAGCAGGTGATGCAGGCCACCTGATCCCTAGGCAGGCCAAAGCACTAGCAGGTGGTGAGGGGCACCTGATCCCTAGGCAGGCCAGAGCACTAGCAGGTGGTTCAGGCCACTTGATCCCTAGTTGTGCGAGAGTGCTAGCAGGTGGCGTGGGCCACTTGATCCCTAGGCGGGCCAGAGCGCTAGCAGGTGACACAGGCCACTTGATCCCTAGCGCTAGCAGGTGGCACGCGCAACTTGATCCCTATTCGGGCCAGAGCTCTAGCAGGTGGCATGGGCCACTTGATCCCTAGGGGGGCCACAGCGCTAGCAGGTGGTGCGGGCCACCTGATCCCTAGGTGTGCGAGAGTGCTAGCATGTGGTGCGGGCCACTTGATCCCTAGGTGGGACAGAGTGCTAGCAGTTGGCTCGGGCCACTTGATCCCTAGGCGGCCTAGAGTGCTAGCAGGTGGCATGGGCCACTTGATCCCTAGGTGGGCGAAAGTGCTAGCAGGTAGCGCGGGCCACTTGATCCCTAGATGGGCCAGAGCGCTAGCAGGTGGCGAGGGGCACCTGATCCCTAGGCAGACCAGAGTGCTAGCAGGTGGTGCGAGCCACTTGATCCCTAGGTGGGCCAGAGCGCTAGCAGGTAGTGCAGGCTACCTGATCCCTAGGCAGGCCAAAGCACTAGCAGGTGGTGAGGGGCACCTGATCCCTAGGCAGGCCAGAGCACTAGCAGGTGGTGCAGGCCACTTGATCCCTAGTTGTGCGAGAGTGCTAGCAGGTGGCGTGGGCCACTTGATCCCTAGGCGGGCCAGAGCGCTAGCAGGTGGCATGGGCCACTTGATCCCTAAGTAGGCCAGAGTGCTAGGAGGTGGCGTGGGCCACTTGATCCCTAGGCTGGCCAGAGTGCTAGCGGGTGGCGTGGGCCACTTGATCCATAGGCGGGCCAGAGCGCTAGCAGGTGGCGAGTGGCACCTGATCCCTAGGTGTGCGAGAGTGCTAGCATGTGGCACGGGCCACTTGATCCCTAGGTGGGCCAGAGTGCTAGCAGGTGGCAGGGGCCACTTGATCCCTAGGCGGGCCAGAGTGCTAGCAGGTGGTGCTGGGCACCTGATTCCTAGGCGGGCCAGAGCGCTAGCAGGTGGTGCGTGCCACCTGATCCCTAGGTGGGACAGAGTGCTAGCAGGTGGCACGGGCCACTTGATCCCTAGGCGGCCTAGAGTGCTAGCAGGTGGCATGGGCCACTTGATCCCTAGGTAGGCGAAAGTGCTAGCAGGTAGCGCGGGCCACTTGATCCCTAGATGGGCCAGAGCGCTAGCAGGTGGCAAGGGGCACCTGATCCCTAGGCAGGCCAGAGTGCTAGCAGGTGGTGCGAGCCACTTGATCCCAAGTTTGGCCAGAGCGCTAGCAGGTGGTGCAGGCCACCTGATCCCTAGGCAGGCCAAAGCACTAGCAGGTGGTGAGGGGCACCTGATCCCTAGGCAGGCCAGAGCACTAGCAGGTGGTGCAGGCCACTTGATCCCTAGTTGTGCGAGAGTGCTAGCAGGTGGCGTGGGCCACTTGATTCCTAGGCGGGCCAGAGCGCTAGCAGGTGACACAGGCCACTTGATCCCTAGCGCTAGCAGGTGGCACGAGCGACTTGATCCCTAGGCGGGCCAGAGCTCTAGCAGTTGGCACGGGCCACTTGATCCCTAGGCGGGCCACAGCGCTAGCAGGTGGTGCGGGCCACCTGATCCCTAGGTGTGCGAGAGTGCTAGCATGTGGTGCAGGCCACTTGATCCCTAGGTGGGACAGAGTGCTAGCAGTTGGCACGGGCCACTTGATCCCTAGGCGGCCTAGAGTGCTAGCAGGTGGCATGGGCCACTTGATCCCTAGGTAGGCGAAAGTGCTAGCAGGTAGCGCGGGCCACTTGATCCCTAGATGGGCCAGAGCGCTAGCAGGTGGCGAGGGGCACCTGATCCCTAGGCAGGCCAGAGTGCTAGCAGGTGGTGCGAGCCACTTGATCCCTAGTTGGGCCAGAGCGCTAGCAGGTGGTGCAGGCCACCTGATCCCTAGGCAGGCCAAAGCACTAGCAGGTGGTGAGGGGCACCTGATCCCTAGGCAGGCCAGAGCACTAGCAGGTGGTGCAGGCCACTTGATCCCTAGTTGTGCGAGAGTGCTAGCAGGTGGCGTTGGCCACTTGATCCCTAGACGGGCCAGAGTGCTAGCAGGTAGCGAGGGGCACCTAATCCCTAGGCGGGCCATAGCGCTAGCAGGTGGTGAGGGGCACCTGATCCCTGGGCGGGCCATAGCGCTAGCAGGTGGCATGGGCCACTTGATCCCTAGGTGGGCCAGAGCTCTAGCAGGTGGCACGGGCCACTTGATCCCTAGGCGGGCCACAGCGCTAGCAGGTGGTGCGGGCCACCTGATCCCTAGGTGTGCGAGAGTGCTAGAATGTGGTGCGGGCCACTTGATCCCTAGGTGGGACAGAGTGCTAGCAGTTGGCACGGGCCACTTGATCCCTAGGCGGCCTAGAGTGCTAGCAGGTGGCATGGGCCACTTGATCCCTAGGTGGGCGAAAGTGCTAGCAGGTAGCGCGGGCCACTTGATCCCTAGATTGGCCAGAGCGCTAGCAGGTGGCAAGGGGCACCTGATCCCTAGGCAGGCCAGAGTGCTAGCAGGTGGTGCGAGCCACTTGATCCCTAGTTGGGCCAGAGCGCTAGCAGGTGGTGCAGGCCACCTGATCCCTAGGCAGGCCAAAGCACTAGCAGGTGGTGAGGGGCACCTGATCCCTAGGCAGGCCAGAGCACTAGCAGGTGGTGCAGGCCACTTGATCCCTAGTTGTGCGAGAGTGCTAGCAGGTGGCGTGGGCCACTTGATCCCTAGGCGGGCCAGAGCGCTAGCAGGTGACACAGGCCACTTGATCCCTAGCGCTAGCAGGTGGCACGAGCGACTTGATCCCTAGGCGGGCCAGAGCTCTAGCAGTTGGCACGGGCCACTTGATCCCTAGGCAGGCCACAGCGCTAGCAGGTGGTGCGGGCCACCTGATCCCTAGGTGTGCGAGAGTGCTAGCATGTGGTGCAGGCCACTTGATCCCTAGGTGGGACAGAGTGCTAGCAGTTGGCACGGGCCACTTGATCCCTAGGCGGCCTAGAGTGCTAGCAGGTGGCATGGGCCACTTGATCCCTAGGTAGGCGAAAGTGCTAGCAGGTAGCGCGGGCCACTTGATCCCTAGATGGGCCAGAGCGCTAGCAGGTGGCGAGGGGCACCTGATCCCTAGGCAGGCCAGAGTGCTAGCAGGTGGTGCGAGCCACTTGATCCCTAGTTGGGCCAGAGCGCTAGCAGGTGATGCAGGCCACCTGATCCCTAGGCAGGCCAAAGCACTAGCAGGTGGTGAGGGGCACCTGATCCCTAGGCAGGCCAGAGCACTAGCAGGTGGTTCAGGCCACTTGATCCCTAGTTGTGCGAGAGTGCTAGCAGGTGGCGTGGGCCACTTGATCCCTAGGCGGGCCAGAGCGCTAGCAGGTGACACAGGCCACTTGATCCCTAGCGCTAGCAGGTGGCACGCGCAACTTGATCCCTATTCGGGCCAGAGCTCTAGCAGGTGGCATGGGCCACTTGATCCCTAGGGGGGCCACAGCGCTAGCAGGTGGTGCGGGCCACCTGATCCCTAGGTGTGCGAGAGTGCTAGCATGTGGTGCGGGCCACTTGATCCCTAGGTGGGACAGAGTGCTAGCAGTTGGCTCGGGCCACTTGATCCCTAGGCGGCCTAGAGTGCTAGCAGGTGGCATGGGCCACTTGATCCCTAGGTGGGCGAAAGTGCTAGCAGGTAGCGCGGGCCACTTGATCCCTAGATGGGCCAGAGCGCTAGCAGGTGGCGAGGGGCACCTGATCCCTAGGCAGACCAGAGTGCTAGCAGGTGGTGCGAGCCACTTGATCCCTAGGTGGGCCAGAGCGCTAGCAGGTAGTGCAGGCTACCTGATCCCTAGGCAGGCCAAAGCACTAGCAGGTGGTGAGGGGCACCTGATCCCTAGGCAGGCCAGAGCACTAGCAGGTGGTGCAGGCCACTTGATCCCTAGTTGTGCGAGAGTGCTAGCAGGTGGCGTGGGCCACTTGATCCCTAGGCGGGCCAGAGCGCTAGCAGGTGGCATGGGCCACTTGATCCCTAAGTGGGCCAGAGTGCTAGGAGGTGGCGTGGGCCACTTGATCCCTAGGCTGGCCAGAGTGCTAGCGGGTGACGTGGGCCACTTGATCCATAGGCGGGCCAGAGCGCTAGCAGGTGGCGAGTGGCAACTGATCCCTAGGTGTGCGAGAGTGCTAGCATGTGGCACGGGCCACTTGATCCCTAGGTGGGCCAGAGTGCTAGCAGGTGGCACGGGCCACTTGATCCCTAGGCGGGCCAGAGTGCTAGCAGGTGGTGCTGGGCACCTGATTCCTAGGCGGGCCAGAGCGCTAGCAGGTGGTGCGTGCCACCTGATCCCTAGGTGGGACAGAGTGCTAGCAGGTGGCACGGGCCACTTGATCCCTAGGCGGCCTAGAGTGCTAGCAGGTGGCATGGGCCACTTGATCCCTAGGTGGGCGAAAGTGCTAGCAGGTAGCGCGGGCCACTTGATCCCTAGGTGGGCCAGAGCGCTAGCAGGTGGTGCAGGCCACCTGATCCCTAGGCAGGCCAAAACACTAGCAGGTGGTGAGGGGCACCTGATCCCTAGGCAGGCCACAGCACTAGCAGGTGGTGCAGGCCACTTGATCCCTAGTTGTGCGAGAGTGCTAGCAGGTGGCGTGGGCCACTTGATCCCTAGGCGGGCCAGAGCGCTAGCAGGTGGCACGGGCCACTTGATCCCTAAGTGGGCCAGAGTGCTAGGAGGTGGCGTGGGCCACTTGATCCCTAGGCTGGCCAGAGTGCTAGCGGGTGGCATGGGCCACTTGATCCATAGGCGGGCTAGAGCGCTAGCAGGTGGCGAGTGGCACCTGATCCCTAGGTGTGCGATAGTGCTAGCATGTGGCACGGGCCACTTGATCCCTAGGTGGGCCAGAGTGCTAGCAGGTGGCACAGGCCACTTGATCCCTAGGCGGGCCAGAGTGCTAGCAGGTGGTGCTGGGCACCTGATTCCTAGGCGGGCCAGAGCGCTAGCAGGTGGTGCAGGCCACCTGATCCCTAGGCGGGCCAGAGTGCTTGCAGGTGGCACGGGCCACTTGTTCCCTAGGAGGGCCAGAGTCCTAGCAGGTGGAGAGGGGCACCTGATCCCTAGGTGGGCCAGAGAGCTAGCAGGTGGCATGGGCCACTTGATCCCTAGGTAGACGAGAGTGCTAGCAGGTGACACAGGCCACTTGATCCCTAGAGATAGCAGGTGGCACGTGCGACTTGATCTCTATGCAGGCCAGAGCACTAGCAGGTGGTGAGGGGCACCTGATCCCTAGGCAGGCCAGAGCACTAGCAGGTGGTGCAGGCCACTTGATCCCTAGGTGTGCAAGAGTGCTAGCAGGTGGCGCTGGCCACTTGATCCCTAGGTGGGCCAGAGCGCTTGCAGGTGGCATGGGCCACTTGATCCCTAAGTGGGCCAGAGTGCTAGGAGGTGGCGCGGGCCACTTGATCCCTAGGCTGGCCAGAGCGCTAGCGGGTGGCGTGGGCCACTTGATCCATAGGCGGGCCAGAGCGTTAGCAGGTGGCGAGGGGCACCTGATCCCTAGGCGGGCCAGAGCGCAAGCAGGTGGCACGGGCCACTTGATCCCTAGGCGGGCCAGAGCGCTAGCAGGTAGCGAGGGGCACCTGATCCCTAGGCAGGCCATAGCGCTAGCAGGTGGTGAGGGGCACCTGATCCCTAGGCGGGCTATAGCGCTAGCAGGTGGCATGGGCCACTTGATCCCTAGGTGGGCGAGAGTGCTAGCAGGTGACACAGGCCACATGATCCCTAGCGCTAGCAGCTGGCACGAGCGACTTGATCCCTAGGCGGGCCAGAGCTCTAGCAGGTGGCACGGGCCACTTGATCCCTAGGTGGGCGAGAGTGCTAGCAGGTGGCGGGGGCCACTTGATCCCTAGGCGGGCCAGAGCGCTAGCAGGTGGCATATGCCACTTGATCCCTAAGTGGGCCAGAGTGCTAGGAGGTGGCGTGGGCCACTTGATCCCTAGGCTGGCCAGAGCGCTAGCGGGTGGCGTGGGCCACTTGATCCATAGGCGGGCCAGAGCGCTAGCAGGTGGCGAGTGGCACCTGATCCCTAGGCGGGACAGAGCGCAAGCAGGTGGCACGGGCCACTTAATCCCTAGGCAGGCCAGAGCGCTAGCAGGTGGCGAGGTGCACCTGATCCCTAGGCAGGCCATAGTGCTAGCAGGTGGCACGAGCGACTTGATCCCTAGGCGGGCCAGAGCTCTAGCAGGTGGCACGGGCCACTTGATCCCTAGGCGGGCCACAGCGCTAGCAGGTGGTGCAGGCCACCTGATCCCTAGGTGTGCGAGAGTGCTAGCATGTGGCGCGGGCCACTTGATCCCTAGGCAGGCCAGAGCACTAGCAGGTGGTGCAGGCCACCTGATCCCTAGGCAGGCCAGAGCGCTAGCAGGTGGCGAGGGGCACCTGATCCCTAGGCGGGCCAGAGCGCAAGCAGGTGGCAAGGGCCACTTGATCCCTAGGCGGGCCAGAGCGCTAGCACATAGCGAGGGGCACCTGATCCCTAGGCGGGCCATAGCGCTAGCAGGTGGCATGGGCCACTTGATCCCTAGGTGGGCCACAGCACTAGAAGGTGGTGCGAGACACTTGATCCCTAGGCGGGCCATAGCGCTAGCAGGTGGCATGGGCCACTTGATCCCTAGGTGGGCGAGACTGCTAGCAGGTGACACAGGCCACTTGATCCCTAGCACTAGCAGGTGGCACGAGCGACTTGATCCCTAGGCGGGCCAGAGCTCTAGCAGGTGGCACGGGCCACTTGATCCCTAGGTGGGCCACAGCGCTAGCAGGTGGTGCGGGCCACCTGATCCCTAGGTGTGCGAGAGTGCTAGCAGGTGGCGCGGGCCACTTGATCCCTAGGTGGGCCATAGCGCTAGCAGGTGGTGCGAGACACTTGATCCCTAGGCGGGCCATAGCGACAGCAGGTGGCATGGGCTACTTGATCCCTAGGTGGGCGAGAGTGCTAGCAGGTGACACAGGCCACTTGATCCCTAGCACTAGCAGGTGGCACGAGCGACTTGATCCCTAGGCGGGCCAGAGCTCTAGCAGGTGGCACGGGCCACTTGATCCCTAGGTGTGCCACAGCACTAGCAGGTGGTGCGGGCCACCTGATCCCTAGGTGTGCGAGAGTGCTAGCAGGTGGCGCGGGCCATTTGATCCCTAGGCGGGCCAGAGCTCTAGCAGGTGGCACGGGCCACTTGATCCCTAGGCGGACCACAGCGCTAGCAGGTGGTGCGGGCCACCTGATCCCTAGGTGTACGAAAGTGCTAGCATGTGGCGCGGGCCACTTGATCCCTAGGTAGGACAGAGTGCTAGCAGGTGGCACGGGCCACTTGATCCCTAGGAGGCCTAGAGTGCTAGCAGGTGGTGTGGGCCACTTGATCCCTAGATGGGCCAGAGCACTAGCAGGTGGCGAGGGGCACCTGATCCCTAGGCAGGCCATAGTGCTAGCAGGTGGTGCGAGCCACTTGATCCCTAGGTGGGCCAGAGCGCTAGCAGGTGGTGCAGGCCACCTGATCCCTAGGCAGGCCAAAGCACTAGCAGGTGGTGAGGGGCACCTGATCCCTAGGCAGACCAGAGCACTAGCAGGTAGTGCAGGCCACTTGATCCCTAGTTGTGCGAGAGTGCTAGCAGGTGACGTGGGCCACTTGATCCCTAGGTGGGCCTGAGCGCTAGCAGGTGGCATGGGCCACTTGATCCCTAAGTGGGCCAGAGTGCTAGGAGGTGGCGTGGGCCACTTGATCCCTAGGCTGGCCAGAGCGCTAGCAGGTGGCGAATGGCACCTGATCCCTAGGTGGGCCAGAGCGCAAGCAGGTGGCACAGGCCACTTAATCCCTAGGCAGGGCAGAGCGCTAGCAGGTGGCGAGGTACACCTGATCCCTAGGCGGGCCATAGCGCTAACAGGTGGCATGGGCCACTTGATCCCTAGGTGGGTGAAAGTGCTAGCAGGTGACACAGGCCACTTGATCCCTAGCACTAGCAGGTGGCACGAGCGACTTGATCCCTAGGCGGGCCAGAGCTCTAGCAGGTGGCACGGGCCACTTGATCCCTAGACGGGCCACAGCGCTAGAAGGTGGTGCGGGCCACCTGATCCCTAGGTGTGCGAGAGTGCTAGCATGTGGCGCGGGCCACTTGATCCCTAGGTGGGCCAGAGTGCTAGCAGGTGGCATAGGCCACTTGATCCCTAGGCGGGCCAGAGTGCTAGCAGTTGGTGCTGGGCACCTGATTCCTTGGTGTGCCAGAGTGCTAGCAGGTGGCATATGCCACTTGATGCTTAGGTGGCCAAGAGTGCTAGCAGTGGCATGGGCCACTTGATCCCTAGGTAGGCGAAAGTGCTAGCAGGCGGCGCGGGCCACTTGATCCCTAGATGGGCCAGAGCGCTAGCAGGTGGCGAGGGGCACCTGATCCCTAGGCAGGCCAGAGTGCTAGCAGGTGGTGCTAGCCACTTGATCCCTAGGTGGGCCAGAGCGCTAGCAGGTGGTGCAGGCCACCTGATCCCTAGGCAGGCCAAAGCACTAGCAGGTGGTGAGGGGCACCTGATCCCTAGGCAGGCCAGAGTGCTAGCAGGTGGTGTGAGCCACTTGATCCCTAGGTGGGCCAGAGCGCAAGCAGGTGGCATGGGCCACTTGATCCAGAGGCGGGCCAGAGAGCTAGCAGGTAGCGAGGGGCACCTGATCCCTAGGCGGGCTATAGCACTAGCAGGTGGCATGGGCCACTTGATCCCTAGGTGGGCGAGAGTGCTAGCAGGAGACACAGGCCACTTGATCCCTAGCGCTAACAGGTGGCACGAGCGACTTGATCCCTAGGTGGGCCACAGCGCTAGCAGGCGGTGCGGGCCACCTGATCCCGAGGTGTGCGAGAGTGCTAGCATGTGGCGCGGGCCACTTGATCCCTAGGTGGGCCAGAGTGCTAGCAGGTGGCACGGTCCACTTGATCCCTAGGCGGTCCAGAGCGCTAGCAGGTGGTGCGGGACACTTGAACCCTAGGAGGGCCAGAACGCTAGCAGGTGGCAAAGAGCACCTGAGCCCTAGGCGGGCCAGAGCACTAGCAGGTGGCGAGGGGCACCTGATCCCTAGGCGGGCCATAGCACTAGCAGGTGGCATGGGCCACTTGATCCCTAGGTGGGCGAGAGTGCTAGCAGGAGACACAGGCAACTTGATCCCTAGCGCTAGCAGGTGGCACGAGCGACTTGATCCCTAGGTGGGCCAGAGCTCTAGCAGGTGGCCCGGGCCACTTGATCCCTAGGCGGGCCACAGTGCTAGCAGGTGGTGAGGGGCACCTGATCCCTAGGCGGGCCAGAGCGCTAGCTGGTGGCATGGGCCACTTGATCCCTAGGTGGGCCAGAGTGCTAGCAGGTGGTGCGGGACACTTGAACCCTAGGATGGCCAGAACGCTAGCAGGTGGCAAAGAGCACCTGAGCCCTAGGCGGGCCAGAGCACTAGCAGGTGGCGAGGGGCACCTGATCCCTAGGCGGGCCATAGCACTAGCAGGTGGCATGGGCCACTTGATCCCTAGGTGAGCGAGAGTGCTAGCAGGTGGTGAGGGGCACCTGATCCCTAGGCAGGCCAGAGCACTAGCAGGTGGTGCAGGCCACTTGATCCCTAGGTGTGCAAGAGTGCTAGCAGGTGGCGCTGGCCACTTGATCCCTAGGTGGGCCAGAGCGCTTGCAGGTGGCATGGGCCACTTGATCCCTAAGTGGGCCAGAGTGCTAGGAGGTGGCGCGGGCCACTTGATCCCTAGGCTGGCCAGAGCGCTAGCGGGTGGCGTGGGCCACTTGATCCATAGGCGGGCCAGAGCGATAGCAGGTGGCGAGGGGCACCTGATCCCTAGGCGGGCCAGAGCGCAAGCAGGTGGCACGGGCCACTTGATCCCTAGGCGGGCCAGAGCGCTAGCAGGTAGCGAGGGGCACCTGATCCCTAGGCAGGCCATAGCGCTAGCAGGTGGTGAGGGGCACCTGATCCCTAGGCGGGCTATAGCGCTAGCAGGTGGCATGGGCCACTTGATCCCTAGGTGGGCGAGAGTGCTAGCAGGTGACACAGGCCACATGATCCCTAGCGCTAGCAGCTGGCACGAGTGACTTGATCCCTAGGCGGGCCAGAGCTCTAGCAGGTGGCACGGGCCACTTGATCCCTAGGTGGGCGAGAGTGCTAGCAGGTGGCGGGGGCCACTTGATCCCTAGGCGGGCCAGAGCGCTAGCAGGTGGCATATGCCACTTGATCCCTAAGTGGGCCAGAGTGCTAGGAGGTGGCGTGGGCCACTTGATCCCTAGGCAGGCCAGAGTGCTAGCAGGTGGTGTGAGCCACTTGATCCCTAGGTGGGCCAGAGCGCAAGCAGGTGGCATGGGCCACTTGATCCAGAGGCGGGCCAGAGAGCTAGCAGGTAGCGAGGGGCACCTGATCCCTAGGCGGGCTATAGCACTAGCAGGTGGCATGGGCCACTTGATCCCTAGGTGGGCGAGAGTGCTAGCAGGAGACACAGGCCACTTGATCCCTAGCGCTAACAGGTGGCACGAGCGACTTGATCCCTAGGTGGGCCACAGCGCTAGCAGGCGGTGCGGGCCACCTGATCCCGAGGTGTGCGAGAGTGCTAGCATGTGGCGCGGGCCACTTGATCCCTAGGTGGGCCAGAGTGCTAGCAGGTGGCACGGTCCACTTGATCCCTAGGCGGTCCAGAGCGCTAGCAGGTGGTGCGGGACACTTGAACCCTAGGAGGGCCAGAACGCTAGCAGGTGGCAAAGAGCACCTGAGCCCTAGGCGGGCCAGAGCACTAGCAGGTGGCGAGGGGCACCTGATCCCTAGGCGGGCCATAGCACTAGCAGGTGGCATGGGCCACTTGATCCCTAGGTGGGCGAGAGTGCTAGCAGGAGACACAGGCAACTTGATCCCTAGCGCTAGCAGGTGGCACGAGCGACTTGATCCCTAGGTGGGCCAGAGCTCTAGCAGGTGGCCCGGGCCACTTGATCCCTAGGCGGGCCACAGTGCTAGCAGGTGGTGAGGGGCACCTGATCCCTAGGCGGGCCAGAGCGCTAGCTGGTGGCATGGGCCACTTGATCCCTAGGTGGGCCAGAGTGCTAGCAGGTGGTGCGGGACACTTGAACCCTAGGAGGGCCAGAACGCTAGCAGGTGGCAAAGAGCACCTGAGCCCTAGGCGGGCCAGAGCACTAGCAGGTGGCGAGGGGCACCTGATCCCTAGGCGGGCCATAGCACTAGCAGGTGGCATGGGCCACTTGATCCCTAGGTGGGCGAGAGTGCTAGCAGGTGGTGAGGGGCACCTGATCCCTAGGCAGGCCAGAGCACTAGCAGGTGGTGCAGGCCACTTGATCCCTAGGTGTGCAAGAGTGCTAGCAGGTGGCGCTGGCCACTTGATCCCTAGGTGGGCCAGAGCGCTTGCAGGTGGCATGGGCCACTTGATCCCTAAGTGGGCCAGAGTGCTAGGAGGTGGCGCGGGCCACTTGATCCCTAGGCTGGCCAGAGCGCTAGCGGGTGGCGTGGGCCACTTGATCCATAGGCGGGCCAGAGCGATAGCAGGTGGCGAGGGGCACCTGATCCCTAGGCGGGCCAGAGCGCAAGCAGGTGGCACGGGCCACTTGATCCCTAGGCGGGCCAGAGCGCTAGCAGGTAGCGAGGGGCACCTGATCCCTAGGCAGGCCATAGCGCTAGCAGGTGGTGAGGGGCACCTGATCCCTAGGCGGGCTATAGCGCTAGCAGGTGGCATGGGCCACTTGATCCCTAGGTGGGCGAGAGTGCTAGCAGGTGACACAGGCCACATGATCCCTAGCGCTAGCAGCTGGCACGAGCGACTTGATCCCTAGGCGGGCCAGAGCTCTAGCAGGTGGCACGGGCCACTTGATCCCTAGGTGGGCGAGAGTGCTAGCAGGTGGCGGGGGCCACTTGATCCCTAGGCGGGCCAGAGCGCTAGCAGGTGGCATATGCCACTTGATCCCTAAGTGGGCCAGAGTGCTAGGAGGTGGCGTGGGCCACTTGATCCCTAGGCTGGCCAGAGCGCTAGCGGGTGGCGTTGGCCACTTGATCCATAGGCGGGCCAGAGCGCTAGCAGGTGGCGAGTGGCACCTGATCCCTAGGCGGGACAGAGCGCAAGCAGGTGGCACGGGCCACTTAATCCCTAGGCAGGCCAGAGCGCTAGCAGGTGGCGAGGTGCACCTGATCCCTAGGCAGGCCATAGTGCTAGCAGGTGGCACGAGCGACTTGATCCCTAGGCGGGCCAGAGCTCTAGCAGGTGGCACGGGCCACTTGATCCCTAGGCGGGCCACAGCGCTAGCAGGTGGTGCGGGCCACCTGATCCCTAGGTGTGCGAGAGTGCTAGCATGTGGCGCGGGCCACTTGATCCCTAGGCAGGCCAGAGCACTAGCAGGTGGTGCAGGCCACCTGATCCCTAGGCAGGCCAGAGCGCTAGCAGGTGGCGAGGGGCACCTGATCCCTAGGCAGGCCAGAGCGCAAGCAGGTGGCAAGGGCCACTTGATCCCTAGGCAGGCCAGAGCGCTATCACATAGCGAGGGGCACCTGATCCCTAGGCGGGCCATAGCGCTAGCAGGTGGCATGGGCTACTTGATCCCTAGGTGGGCCACAGCACTAGAAGGTGGTGCGAGACACTTGATCCCTAGGCGGGCCATAGCGCTAGCAGGTGGCATGGGCCACTTGATCCCTAGGTGGGCGAGAGTGCTAGCAGGTGACACAGGCCACTTGATCCCTAGCACTAGCAGGTGGCACGAGCGACTTGATCCCTAGGCGGGCCAGAGCTCTAGCAGGTGGCACGGGCCACTTGATCCCTAGGTGGGCCACAGCGCTAGCAGGTGGTGCGGGCCACCTGATCCCTAGGTGTGCGAGAGTGCTAGCAGGTGGCGCGGGCCACTTGATCCCTAGGTGGGCCATAGCGCTAGCAGGTGGTGCGAGACACTTGATCCCTAGGCGGGCCATAGCGCCAGCAGGTGGCATGGGCTACTTGATCCCTAGGTGGGCGAGAGTGCTAGCAGGTGACACAGGCCACTTGATCCCTAGCACTAGCAGGTGGCACGAGCGACTTGATCCCTAGGCGGGCCAGAGCTCTAGCAGGTGGCACGGGCCACTTGATCCCTAGGTGTGCCACAGCACTAGCAGGTGGTGCGGGCCACCTGATCCCTAGGTGTGCGAGAGTGCTAGCAGGTGGCGCGGGCCATTTGATCCCTAGGCGGGCCAGAGCTCTAGCAGGTGGCACGGGCCACTTGATCCCTAGGCGGACCAAAGCGCTAGCAGGTGGTGCGGGCCACCTGATCCCTAGGTGTGCGAGAGTGCTAGCATGTGGCGCGGGCCACTTGATCCCTAGGTAGGACAGAGTGCTAGCAGGTGGCACGGGCCACTTTATCCCTAGGAGGCCTAGAGTGCTAGCAGGTGGTGTGGGCCACTTGATCCCTAGATGGGCCAGAGCACTAGCAGGTCGCGAGGGGCACCTGATCCCTAGGTAGGCCATAGTGCTAGCAGGTGGTGCGAGCCACTTGATCCCTAGGTGGGCCAGAGCGCTAGCAGGTGGTGCAGGCCACCTGATCCCTAGGCAGGCCAAAGCACTAGCAGGTGGTGAGGGGCACCTGATCCCTAGGCAGACCAGAGCACTAGCAGGTAGTGCAGGCCACTTGATCCCTAGTTGTGCGAGAGTGCTAGCAGGTGACGTGGGCCACTTGATCCCTAGGTGGGCCTGAGCGCTAGCAGGTGGCATGGGCCACTTGATCCCTAAGTGGGCCAGAGTGCTAGGAGGTGGCGTGGGCCACTTGATCCCTAGGCTGGCCAGAGCGCTAGCGGGTGGCGTGGGCCACTTGATCCATAGGCGGGCCAGAGCGCTAGCAGGTGGCGAATGGCACCTGATCCCTAGGTGGGCCAGAGCGCAAGCAGGTGGCACAGGCCACTTAATCCCTAGGCAGGCCAGAGCGCTAGCAGGTGGCGAGGTACACCTGATCCCTAGGCGGTTCATAGCGCTAACAGGTGGCATGGGCCACTTGATCCCTAGGTGGGTGAAAGTGCTAGCAGGTGACACAGGCCACTTGATCCCTAGCACTAGCAGGTGGCACGAGCGACTTGATCCCTAGGCGGGCCAGAGCTCTAGCAGGTGGCACGGGCCACTTGATCCCTAGACGGGCCACAGCGCTAGAAGGTGGTGCGGGCCACCTGATCCCTAGGTGTGCGAGAGTGCTAGCATGTGGCGCGGGCCACTTGATCCCTAGGTGGGCCAGAGTGCTAGCAGGTGGCATGGGCCACTTGATCCCTAGGCGGGCCAGAGTGCTAGCAGTTGGTGCTGGGCACCTGATTCCTTGGTGTGCCAGAGTGCTAGCAGGTGGCATATGCCACTTGATGCTTAGGTGGCCAAGAGTGCTAGCAGTGGCATGGGCCACTTGATCCCTAGGTAGGCGAAAGTGCTAGCAGGCGGCGCGGGCCACTTGATCCCTAGATGGGCCAGAGCGCTAGCAGGTGGCGAGGGGCACCTGATCCCTAGGCAGGCCAGAGTGCTAGCAGGTGGTGCGAGCCACTTGATCCCTAGGTGGGCCAGAGCGCTAGCAGGTGGTGGCGGGCCACCTGATCCCTAGATGTGCGAGAGTGCTAGCAGGTGGCGCGGGCCACTTGATCCCTAGGTGGGCCAGAGCTCTAGCAGGTGGCGAGGGGCACCTGATCCCTAGGCGGGCCATAGCGCTAGCAGGTGGCATGGGCCACTTGATCCCTAGGTGGGCGAGAGTGCTTGCAGGTGACACAGGCCACTTGATCCCTAGCACTAGCAGGTGGCACGAGCGACTTGATCCCTAGGCGGGCCAGAGCTCTAGCAGGTGGCACGGGCCACTTGATCCCTAGGCGGGCCACAGTGCTTGCAGGTGGTGCGGGCCACCTGATCCCCAGGTGTGCGAGAGTGCTAGCATGTGGCTTGGGCCATTTGATCCCTAGGTGGGCCAGAGTGCTAGCAGGTGGCACGGGCCACTTGATGCCTAGGTAGCCTAGAGTGCTAGCTGGTGGCATGGGCCACTTGATGCCTAGGTGGCCTAGAGTGCTAGCTGGTGGCATGGGCCACTTGATCCCTAGGTGGGCGAGAGTGCTAGCATGTGGCGCGGGCCACTTGATCCCTAGGTGGGCCAGAGTGCTAGCAGGTGGCATGGGCCACTTGATCCCTAGGCGGGCCAGAGTGCTAGCAGTTGGTGCTGGGCACCTGATTCCTTGGTGTGCCAGAGTGCTAGCAGGTGGCATATGCCACTTGATGCTTAGGTGGCCAAGAGTGCTAGCAGTGGCATGGGCCACTTGATCCCTAGGTAGGCGAAAGTGCTAGCAGGCGGCGCGGGCCACTTGATCCCTAGATGGGCCAGAGCGCTAGCAGGTGGCGAGGGGCACCTGATCCCTAGGCAGGCCAGAGTGCTAGCAGGTGGTGCGAGCCACTTGATCCCTAGGTGGGCCAGAGCGCTAGCAGGTGGTGGCGGGCCACCTGATCCCTAGATGTGCGAGAGTGCTAGCAGGTGGCGCGGGCCACTTGATCCCTAGGTGGGCCAGAGCTCTAGCAGGTGGCGAGGGGCACCTGATCCCTAGGCGGGCCATAGCGCTAGCAGGTGGCATGGGCCACTTGATCCCTAGGTGGGCGAGAGTGCTTGCAGGTGACACAGGCCACTTGATCCCTAGCACTAGCAGGTGGCACGAGCGACTTGATCCCTAGGCGGGCCAGAGCTCTAGCAGGTGGCACGGGCCACTTGATCCCTAGGCGGGCCACAGTGCTTGCAGGTGGTGCGGGCCATCTGATCCCCAGGTGTGCGAGAGTGCTAGCATGTGGCTTGGGCCATTTGATCCCTAGGTGGGCCAGAGTGCTAGCAGGTGGCACGGGCCACTTGATGCCTAGGTGGCCTAGAGTGCTAGCTGGTGGCATGGGCCACTTGATGCCTAGGTGGCCTAGAGTGCTAGCTGGTGGCATGGGCCACTTGATCCCTAGGTGGGCGAAAGTGCTAGCAGGCGGCGCGGGCCACTTGATCCCTAGATGGGCCAAAGCGCTAGCAGGTGGCGAGGGGCACCTGATCCCTAGGCGGGCCAGAGCACAAGCAGGTGGCACGGGCCACTTGATCTCTAGGCGGGCCAGAGCGCTAACAGGTAGCGAGGGGCACCTGATCCCTAGGCGGGCCATAGCGCTAGCAGGTGGCATGGGCCACTTGATCCCTAGGTGGGCCACAGTGCTAGCAGGTGGTGCGGGCCACCTGATCCCTAGGTGTGCGAGAGTGCTAGCAGGTGGCGCGGGCCACTTGATCCCTAGGTGGGCCTGAGCGCTAGCAGGTGGCGAGGGGCACCTGATCCCTAGGCGGGCCATAGCGCTAGCAGGTGGCATGGGCCACTTGATCCCTAGGTGGGCGAAAGTGCTAGCAGGTGACACAGGCCACTTGATCCCTAGCACTAGCAGGTGGCATGAGCAACTTGATCCCTAGGCGGGCCAGAGCTCTAGCAGGTGGCACGGGCCACTTGATGCCTAGGTGGGCCACAGCGCTAGCAGGTGGTGCGGGCCACCTGATCCCTAGGTGTGCGAGAGTGCTAGCAGGTGGCGTGGGCCACTTGATCCCTAGGTGGGCCAAAGCTCTAGCAGGTGGCGAGGGGCACCTGATCCCTAGGCGGGCGATAGCGCTAGCAGGTGGCATGGGTCACTTGATCCCTAGGTGGGCGAGAGTGCTAGCAGGTGACACAGGCCACTTGATCCCTAGCACTAGCAGGTGGCAAGAGCGACTTGATCCCTAGGCGGGCCAGAGCTCTAGCAGGTGGCACGGGCCACTTGACCACTAGGCGGACCACAGCGCTAGCAGGTGGTGCGGGCGACCTGATCCCTAGGTGTGCGAGAGTGCTAGGAGGTGGCGCGGGCCACTTGATCCCTAGGCTGGCCAGAGCGCTAGCGGGTGGCGTGGGCCACTTGATCCATAGGCGGGCCAGGACGATAGCAGGTGGCGAGGGGCACCTGATCCCTAGGCGGGCCAGAGCGCAAGCAGGTGGCACGAGCGACTTGATCCCTATGCAGGCCAGAGCACTAGCAGGTGGTGAGGGGCACCTGACCCCTAGGCAGGCCAGAGCACTAGCAAGTGGTGCAGGCCACTTTATCCCTAGGTGTGCGAGAGTGCTAGGAGGTGGCGCGGGCCACTTGATCCCTAGGCTGGCCTGAGCGCTAGCGGGTAGCGAGGGGCACCTGATCCCTAGGCGGGCCATAGCGCTAGCAGGTGGTGAGGGGCACCTGATCCCTAGGCGGGCCATAGCGCTAGCAGGTGGCATGGGCCACTTGATCCCTAGGTGGGCGAGAGTGTTAGCAGGTGACACAGCCCACTTGATCCCTAGCGCTAGCAGGTGGCACGAGCGACTTGATCCCTAGGCGGGCCAGAGCTCTAGCAGGTGGCACGGGCCACTTGATCCCTAGGTGGGCCACAGCGCTAGCAGGTGGTTCGGGCCACCTGATCCTTAGATGTGCGAGAGTGCTAGCAGGTTTCGCGGGCCACTTGATCCCTAGGTGGGCCAGAGCTCTAGCAGGTGGCGAGGGGCACCTGATCCCTAGGCGGGCCATAGCGCTAGCAGGTGGCATGGGCCACTTGATCTCTAGGTGGGCGAGAGTGCTTGCTGGTGACACAGGCCACTTTATCCCTAGCACTAGCAGGTGGCACGAGCGACTTGATCCCTAGGCGGGCCAGAGCTCTAGCAGGTGGCACGGGCCACTTGATCTCTAGGCGGGCCAGAGCGCTAACAGGTAGCGAGGGGCACCTGATCCCTAGGCGGGCCATAGCGCTAGCAGGTGGCATGGGCCACTTGATCCCTAGGTGGGCCACAGCGCTAGCAGGTGGTGCGGGCCACCTGATCCCTTGGTGTGCGAGAGTGCTAGCAGGTGGCGCGGGCCACCTGATCCCTAGGCGGGCCATAGCGCTAGCAGGTGGCATGGGCCACTTGATCCCTAGGTGGGCGAAAGTGCTTGCAGGTGACACAGGCCACTTGATCCCTAGCACTAGCAGGTGGCACGAGCAACTTGATCCCTAGGCGGGCCAGAGCTCTAGCAGGTGGCACGGGCCACTTGATGCCTAGTTGGGCCACAGCGCTAGCAGGTGGTGCGGGCCACCTGATCCCTAGGTGTGCGAGAGTGCTAGGAGGTGGCGCGGGCCACTTGATCCCTAGGCTGGCCAGAGCGCTAGCGGGTGGCGTGGGCCACTTGATCCCTAGGCGGGCCAGAGCGCAAGCAGGTGGCACGAGCGACTCGATCCCTATGCAGGCCAGAGCACTAGCAGGTGGTGAGGGGCACCTGACCCCTAGGCAGGCCAAAGCACTAGCAGGTGGTGCAGGCCACTTTATCCCTAGGTGTGCGAGAGTGCTAGGAGGTGGCGCAGGCCACTTGATCCCTAGGCTGGCCTGAGCGCTAGCGGGTGGCGTGGGCCACTTGATTCCTAGGCGGGCCAGTGCGCTAGCAGGTAGTGAGGGGCACCTGATCCCTAGGTGGGCTATAGCGCTAGCAGGTGGCATGGGCCACTTGATCCCTAGGTGGGCGAGAGTGTTAGCAGGTGACACAGGCCACTTGATCCCTAGCGCTAGCAGGTGGCACGAGCGACTTGATCCCTAGGCGGGCCAGAGCTCTGGCACGTGGCACGGGCCACTTGATCCCTAGGCGGGCCACAGCGCTAGCAGGTGGTGCGGGCCACCTGATCCCTAGGTGTGCGAGAGTGCTAGCATGTGGTGCGGGCCACTTGATCCCTAGGTGGGACAGAGTGCTAGCAGGTGGCACGGGCCACTTGATCCCTAGGCGGCCTAGAGTGCTAGCAGGTGGCATGGGCCACTTGATCCCTAGGTGGGCGAAAGTGCTAGCAGGTAGCGCGGGCCACTTGATCCCTAGATGGGCCAGAGCGCTAGCAGGTGGCGATGGGCACCTGATCCCTAGGCAGGCCATAGTGCTAGCAGGTGGTGCGAGCCACTTGATCCCTAGGATAGCCAGAGCGCTAGCAGGTGGTGCAGGCCACCTGATCCCTAGGCAGGCCAAAGCACTAGAAGGTGGTGAGGGGCACCTGATCCCTAGGCAGGCCAGAGCACTAGCAGGTGGTGCAGGCCACTTGATCCCTAGTTGTGCGAGAGTGATAGCAGGTGGCGTGGGCCACTTGATCCCTAGGCGGGCCAGAGCGCTAGCAGGTGGCATGGGCCACTTGATCCCTAAGTGGGCCAGAGTGCTAGGAGGTGGCGTGGGCCACTTGATCCCTAGGCTGGCCAGAGCGCTAGCGGGTGGCGTGGGCCACTTGATCCATAGGCGGGCCAGAGCGCTAGCAGGTGGCGAGTGGCACCTGATCCCTAGGTGTGCGAGAGTGCTAGCATGTGGCGCGGGCCACTTGATCCCTAGGTGGGCCAGAGTGCTAGCAGGTGGCACGGGCCACTTGATCCCTCGGCGGGCCAGAGTGCTAGCAGGTGGTGCTGGGCACCTGATTCCTAGGCGGGCCAGAGAGCTAGCAGGTGGCATGGGCCACTTGATCCCTAGGTAGACGAGAGTGCTAGCAGGTGACACAGGCCACTTGATCCCTAGAGCTAGCAGGTGGCACGAGCGACTTGATCCCTATGCAGGCCAGAGCACTAGCAGGTGGTGAGGGGCACCTGATCCCTAGGCAGGCCAAAGCACTAGCAGGTGGTGCAGGCCACTTGATCCCTAGGTGTGCGAGAGTGCTAGCAGGTGGCGCTGGCCACTTGATCCCTAGGTGGTCCAGAGCGCTTGCAGGTGGCATGGGCCACTTGATCCCTAAGTGGGCCAGAGTGCTAGGAGGTGGCGCGAGCCACTTGATCCCTAGGCTGGCCAGAGCGCTAGCGGGTGGCGTGGGCTACTTGATCCATAGGCGGGCCAGAGCGATAGCAGGTGGCGAGGGGCACCTGATCCCTAGGCAGGCCAGAGCGCAAGCAGGTGGCATGGGCCACTTGATCCCTAGGCGGGCCAGAGCGCTAGCAGCTAGCGAGGGGCACCTGATCCCTAGGCGGGCCATAGCGCTAGCAGGTGGTGAGGGGCATCTGATCCCTAGTCCGGCCATAGCACTAGCAGGTGGCATGGGCCACTTGATTGCTAGGTGGGCGAGAGTGCTAGCAGGTGACACAGGCCACTTGATCCCTAGCGCTAGCAGGTGGCATGAGCGACTTGATCCCTAGGCGAGCCAGAGCTCTAGCAGGTGGCACGGGCCACTTGATCCCTAGGTGGGCAAGAGTGCTAGCAGGTGGCGCGGGCCACTTGATCCCTAGGTGGGCCAGAGCGCTAGCAGGTGGCGAGGGTCACCTGATCCCTAGGCGGGCCATAGCGCTAGCAGATGGCATGGGCCACTTGATCCCTAGGTGGGCGAGAGTGCTAGCAGGTGGCACGAGCGACTTGATCCCTAGGCGGGCCAGAGCTCTAGCAGGTGGCACGGGCCACTTGATCCATAGGCGGACCACAACGCTAGCAGGTGGTGCGGGCTACCTGATCCCTAGGTGTGCGAGAGTGCTAGCATGTGGCGCGGGCCTCTTTTTCCCTAGATGGGACAGAGTGCTAGCAGGTGGCGTGGGCCACTTGATCCCTAGGCGGGCCAGAGCGCTAGCAGGTGGCATGGGCCACTTGATCCCTAAGTGGGCCAGAGTGCTAGGAGGTGGCGTGGGCCACTTGATCCCTAGGCTGGCCAGAGCGCTAGCGGGTGGCGTGGGCCACTTGATCCACAGGCGGGCCAGAGCGCTAGCAGGTGGCGAGTGGCACCTGATCCCTAGGCGGGCCAGAGCGCAAGCAGGTGGCACAGGCCACTTAATCCCTAGGCAGGCCAGAGCGCTAGCAGGTGGCGAGGTGAACCTGATCCCTAGGCGGGCAATAGCGCTAGCAGGTGGCATGGGCCACTTGATCCCTAGGTGGGCGAGAGTGCTAGCAGGTGACACAGGCCACTTGATCCCTAGCACTAGCAGGTGGCACGAGCGACTTGATCCTTAGGCGGGCCAGAGCTCTAGCAGGTGGCACGGGCCACTTGATCCCTAGGCGGGCCACAGCGCTAGCAGGTGGTGCGGGCCACCTGATCCCTAGGTGTGCGAGAGTGCTAGCATGTGGCTCGGGCCACTTGATCCCTAGGTGTGCCAGAGTGCTAGCAGGTGGTGCTGGGCACCTGATTCCTTGGTGTGTCAGAGTGCTAGCAGGTGGAATGGGCCACTTGATGCCTAGGTGGCCTAGAGTGCTAGCAGGTGGCGCGGGCCACTTGATCCCTAGATGGGCCAGAGCGCTAGCAGGTGGCGAGGGGCACCTGATCCCTAGGCAGGCCAAAGTGCTAGCAGGTGGTGCGAGCCACTTGATCCCTAGGTGGGCCAGAGCACTAGCAGGTGGTGCAGGCCACCTGATCCCTAGGCAGGCCAAAGCACTAGCAGGTGGTGAGGGGCACCTGAACCCTAGGCAGGCCAGAGCACTAGCAGGTGGTGCAGGCCACCTGATCCCTAGGCAGGCCAGAGCGCTAGCAGGTGGCGAGGGGCACCTGATCCCTAGGCGGGCCAGAGCGCAAGCAGGTGGCACGGGCCACTTGATCCCTAGGCGGGCCAGAGCGCTAGCAGGTAGCGAGGGGCACCTGATCCCTAGGCGGGCCATAGCGCTAGCAGGTGGCATGGGCCACTTGATTCCTAGGTGGGCCACAGCGCTAGCAGGTGGTGCGGGCCAACTGATCCCTAGGTGTGCGAGAGTGCTAGCAGGTGGCGCGGGCCACTTGATCCCTAGGTGGGCCAGAGCTCTAGCAGGTGGCGAGGGGCACCTGATCCCTAGGCGGGCCATAGCGCTAGCAGGTGGCATGGGCCACTTGATCCCTAGGTGGGTGAGAGTGCTAGCAGGTGACACAGGCCACTTGATCCCTAGCACTAGCAGGTGGCACGAGCGACTTGATCCCTAGGCGGGCCAGAGCTCTAGCAGGTGGCACGGGCCACTTGATCCCTAGGCGGACCACAACGCTAGCAGGTGGTGCAGGCCACCTGATCCCTAGGTGTGCGAGAGTGCTAGCATGTGGCGCGGGCCACTTGATCCCTAGATGGGACAGAGTGCTAGCAGGTGGCACGGGCCACTTGATCCCTAGGCGGCCTAGAGTGCTAGCAGGTGGCATGGGCCACTTGATCCCTAGGTGGGCGAAAGTGCTAGCAGGTGGTGCGATCCACTTGATCCCTAGGTGGGCCAGAGCGCTAGCAGGTGGTGCAGGCCACCTGATCCCTAGGCAGGCCAAAGAAATAGCAGGTGGTGAGGGGCACCTGATCCCTAGGCAGGCCAGAGCACTAGCAGGTGGTGCAGGTGGTGAGGGGCACCTGATCCCTAGGCGGGCCAGAGCGCTAGCAGGTGGCATGGGCCACTTGATCCCTAAGTGGGCCAGAGTGCTAGGAGGTGGCGTGGGCCACTTGATCCCTAGGCTGGCCAGAGCGCTAGCAGGTGGCGTGGGCCACTTGATCCATAGGCGGGCCAGAGCGCTAGCAGGTGGCGAGTGGCACCTGATCCCTAGGTGTGCGAGAGTGCTAGCATGTGGCGCGGGCCACTTGATCCCTAGGTGGGCCAGAGTGCTAGCAGGTGGCACGGGCCACTTGATCCCTCGGCGGGCCAGAGCGCTAGCAGGTGGTGCGGGCCACCTGATCCCTAGGCGGGCCAGAGTGCTTGCAGGTGGCACGGGCCACTTGTTCCCAAGAAGGGCCAGAGTCCTAGCAGGTGGTGAGGGGCACCTGATCCCTAGGCGGGCCAGAGAGCTAGCAGGTGGCATGGGCCACTTGATCCCTAGGTAGACGAGAGTGCTAGCAGGTGACACAGGCCACTTGATCCCTAGAGCTAGGCAGGCCAGAGCACTAGCAGGTGGTGCAGGTGGTGAGGGGCACCTGATCCCTAGGCGGGCCAGAGCGCTAGCAGGTGGCATGGGCCACTTGATCCCTAAGTGGGCCAGAGTGCTAGGAGGTGGCGTGGGCCACTTGATCCCTAGGCTGGCCAGAGCGCTAGCGGGTGGCGTGGGCCACTTGATCCATAGGCGGGCCAGAGCGCTAGCAGGTGGCGAGTGGCACCTGATCCCTAGGTGTGCGAGAGTGCTAGCATGTGGCGCGGGCCACTTGATCCCTAGGTGGGCCAGAGTGCTAGCAGGTGGCACGGGCCACTTGATCCCTCGGCGGGCCAGAGCGCTAGCAGGTGGTGCGGGCCACCTGATCCCTAGGCGGGCCAGAGTGCTTGCAGGTGGCACGGGCCACTTGTTCCCAAGGAGGGCCAGAGTCCTAGCAGGTGGTGAGGGGCACCTGATCCCTAGGCGGGCCAGAGAGCTAACAGGTGGCATGGGCCACTTGATCCCTAGGTAGACGAGAGTGCTAGCAGGTGACACAGGCCACTTGATCCCTAGAGCTAGGCAGGCCAGAGCACTAGCAGGTGGTGCAGGCCACTTGATCCATAGGTGTGCGAGAGTGCTAGCAGGTGGCGCTGGCCACTTGATCCCTAGGTGGTCCAGAGCGCTTGCAGGTGGCATGGGCCACTTGATCCCTAAGTGGGCCAGAGTGCTAGGAGGTGGCGCGGGCCACTTGATCCATAGGCTGGCCAGAGCGCTAGCGGGTGGCGTGGGCCACTTGATCCATAGGCGGGCCAGAGCGATAGCAGGTGACGAGGGGCACCTGATCCCTAGGCAGGCCAGAGCGCAAGCAGGTGGCACGGGCCACTTGATCCGTAGGCGGGCCATAGCACTAGCAGGTGGCATGGGCCACTTGATCCCTAGGTGGGTGAGAGTGCTAGCAGGTGACACAGGCCACTTGATCCCTAGCACTAGCAGGTGGCATGAGCGACTTGATCCCTAGGCGGGCCAGAGCTCTAGCAGGTGGCATGGGCCACTTGATCCCGAGGCGGACCACTACGCTAGCAGGTGGTGCAGGCCACCTGATCCCTAGGTGTGCGAGAGTGCTAGCATGTGGCGCGGGCCACTTGATCCCTAGATGGGACAGAGTGCTAGCAGGTGGCACGGGCCACTTGATCCCTAGGCGGCCTAGAGTGCTAGCAGGTGGCATGGGCCACTTGATCCCTAGGTGGGCGAAAGTGCTAGCAGGTGGTGCGAACCACTTGATCCCTAGGTGGGCCAGAGCGCTAGCAGGTGGTGCAGGCCACCTGATCCCTAGGCAGGCCAAAGCACTAGCAGGTGGTGAGGGGCACCTGATCCCTAGGCAGGCCAGAGCACTAGCAGGTGGTGCAGGCCACTTGATCCCTAGTTGTGCGAGAGTGCTAGCAGGTGGCGCGGGCCACTTGATCCCTAGGCGGGCCAGAGCGCTAGCAGGTGGCATGGGCCACTTAATCCCTAAGTGGGCCAGAGTGCTAGGAGGTGGCGTGGGCCACTTGATCCCTAGGCTGGCCAGAGCGCTAGCGGGTGGCGTGGGCCACTTGATCCATAGGTGGGCCAGAGCGCTAGCAGGTGGCGAGTGGCACCTGATCCCTAGGCGGGCCAGAGCGCAAGCAGGTGGCACGGGCCACTTAATCCCTAGGCAGGCCAGAGTGCTAGCAGGTGGCGAGGTGCACCTGATCCCTAGGCGGGCCATAGCGCTAGCAGGTGGCATGGGCCACTTGATCCCTAGGTGGGCGAGAGTGCTAGCAGGTGACACAGGCCACTTGATCCCTAGCACTAGCAGGTGGCACGAGCGACTTGATCCCTAGGCGGGCCAGAGCTCTAGCAGGTGGCATGGGCCACTTGATCCCTAGGCAGGCCACAGCGCTAGCAGGTGGTGCGGGCCACCTGATCCCTAGGTGTGCGAGAGTGCTAGCATGTGGCGCGTGCCACTTGATCCCTAGGTGGGCCAGAGTGCTAGCAGGTGGCATGGGCCACTTGATCCCTAGGCGGGCCAGAGTGCTAACAGGTGGTGCTGGGCACCTGATTCCTTGGTGCGCCAGAGTGCTAGAAGGTGGCATGGGCCACTTTATGCCTAGGTGGCCTAGAGTGCTAGCATGTGGCGCTGGCCACTTGATCCCTAGATGGGCCAGAGCGCTAGCAGGTGGCGTGGGGCACCTGATCCCTAGGCAGGCCAGAGTGCTAGCAGGTGGTGCGAGCCACTTGATCCCTAGGTGGGCAAGAGCGCTAGCAGGTGGTGCAGGCCACCTGATCTCTAGGCAGGCCAGAGCACTAGCAGGTGGTGCAGGCCACTTGATCCCTAGGTGTGCGAGAGTGCTAGCAGGTGGCGCGGGCCACTTGATCCCTAGGCGGGCCAGAGTGCTAGCAGGTGGCATGGGCCACTTGATCCCTAGGCTGGCCAGAGCGCTAGCGGGTGGCGTGGGCCACTTGATCCATAGGCGGGCCAGAGCGCTAGCAGGTGGCGAGTGGCACCTGATCCCTAGGCGGGCCAGAGCGCAAGCAGGTGGCATGGGCCACTTAATCCCTAGGCGGGCCAGAGCGCTAGCAGGTGGCGAGGGGCACCTGATCCCTAGGCGGGCCATAGCGCTAGCAGGTGGTGCTGGGCACCTGATTCCTTGGTGCACCAGAGTGCTAGAAGGTGGCATGGGCCACTTGATGCCTAGGTGGCCTATAGTGCTAGCATGTGGCGCTGGCCACTTGATCCCTAGATGGGCCAGAGCGCTAGCAGGTGACGAGGGGCACCTGATCCCTAGGCAGGCCAGAGTGCTAGCAGGTGGTGCGAGCCACTTGATCCCTAGGTGGGCCAGAGTGCTAGCAGGTGGCACGGGCCACTTGATCCCTAGGCGGGCAAGAGTGCTAGCAGGTGGTGCTGGGCACCTGATTCCTTGGTGCGCCAGAGTGCTAGAAGGTGGCATGGGCCACTTGATGCCTAGGTGGCCTAGAGTGCTAGCATGTGGCGCTGGCCACTTGATCCCTAGATAGGCCAGAGCGCTAGCAGGTGGCGAGGGGCACCTGATCCCTAGGCAGGCCAGAGTGCTAGCAGGTGGCGCGAGCCACTTGATCCCTAGGTGGGCCAGAGTGCTAGCAGGTGGCACGGGCCACTTGATCCCTAGGCGGGCCAGAGTGCTAGCAGGTGGTGCTGGGCACCTGATTCCTTGGTGCGCCAGAGTGATAGAAGGTGGCATGGGCCACTTGATGCCTAGGTGGCCTAGAGTGCTAGCATGTGGCGCTGGCCAATTGATCCCTAGATGGGCCAGAGCGCTAGCAGGTGGCGAGGGGCACCTGATCCCTAGGCAGGCCAAAGAGCTAGCAGGTGGTGCGAGCCACTTGATCCCTAGGCAGGCCAAAGCACTAGCAGGTGGTGAGGGGCACCTGATCCCTAGGCAGGCCAGAGCACTAGCAGGTGGTGCAGGCCACTTGATCCCTAGGTGTGCGAGAGTGCTAGCAGGTGGCGCGGGCCACTTGATCCCTAGGCGGGCCAGAGCGCTAGCAGGTGGCATGGGCCACTTGATCCCTAGGCTGGCCAGAGCGCTAGCGGGTGGCGTGGGCCACTTGATCCATAGGCGGGCCAGAGCGCTAGCAGGTGGCGAGTGGCACCTGATCCCTAGGCGGGCCAGAGCGCAATCAGGTGGCACGGGCCACTTAATCCCTAGGCGGGCCAGAGCGCTAACAGGTGGCGAGGGGCACCTGATCCCTAGGCGGGCCATAGCGCTAGCAGGTGGTGCTGGGCACCTGATTCCTTGGTGCACCAGAGTGCTAGAAGGTGGCATGGGCCACTTGATGCCTAGGTGGGCCAGAGTGCTAGCAGGTGGCATGGGCCACTTGATCCCTAGGCTGGCCAGAGCGCTAGCGGGTGGCGTGGGCCACTTGATCCATAGGCGGGCCAGAGCGCTAGCAGGTGGCGAGTGGCACCTGATCCCTAGGCGGGCCAGAGCGCAAGCAGGTGGCATGGGCCACTTAATCCCTAGGCGGGCCAGAGCGCTAGCAGGTGACGAGGGGCACCTGATCCCTAGGCGGGCCAGAGCGCAAGCAGGTGGCATGGGCCACTTAATCCCTAGGCGGGCCAGAGCGCTAGCAGGTGGCGAGGGGCACCTGATCCCTAGGCGGGCCATAGCGCTAGCAGGTGGTGCTGGGCACCTGATTCCTTGGTGCACCAGAGTGCTAGAAGGTGGCATGGGCCACTTGATGCCTAGGTGGCCTATAGTGCTAGCATGTGGCGCTGGCCACTTGATCCCTAGATGGGCCAGAGCGCTAGCAGGTGACGAGGGGCACCTGATCCCTAGGCAGGCCAGAGTGCTAGCAGGTGGTGCGAGCCACTTGATCCCTAGGTGGGCCAGAGTGCTAGCAGGTGGCACGGGCCACTTGATCCCTAGGCGGGCAAGAGTGCTAGCAGGTGGTGCTGGGCACCTGATTCCTTGGTGCCCCAGAGTGCTAGAAGGTGGCATGGGCCACTTGATGCCTAGGTGGCCTAGAGGGCTAGCATGTGGCGCTGGCCACTTGATCCCTAGATAGGCCAGAGCGCTAGCAGGTGGCGAGGGGCACCTGATCCCTAGGCAGGCCAGAGTGCTAGCAGGTGGCGCGAGCCACTTGATCCCTAGGTGGGCCAGAGTGCTAGCAGGTGGCACGGGCCACTTGATCCCTAGGCGGGCCAGAGTGCTAGCAGGTGGTGCTGGGCACCTGATTCCTTGGTGCGCCAGAGTGATAGAAGGTGGCATGGGCCACTTGATGCCTAGGTGGCCTAGAGTGCTAGCATGTGGCGCTGGCCATTTGATCCCTAGATGGGCCAGAGCGCTAGCAGGTGGCGAGGGGCACCTGATCCCTAGGCAGGCCAAAGTGCTAGCAGGTGGTGCGAGCCACTTGATCCCTAGGCAGGCCAAAGCACTAGCAGGTGGTGAGGGGCACCTGATCCCTAGGCAGACCAGAGCACTAGCAGGTGGTGCAGGCCACTTGATCCCTAGGTGTGCGAGAGTGCTAGCAGGTGGCGCGGGCCACTTGATCCCTAGGCGGGCCAGAGCGCTAGCAGGTGGCATGGGCCACTTGATCCCTAGGCTGGCCAGAGCGCTAGCGGGTGGCGTGGGCCACTTGATCCATAGGCGGGCCAGAGCGCTAGCAGGTGGCGAGTTGCACCTGATCCCTAGGCGGGCCAGAGCGCAAGCAGGTGGCACGGGCCACTTAATCCCTAGGGGGGCCAGAGCGCTAACAGGTGGCGAGGGGCACCTGATCCCTAGGCGGGCCATAGCGCTAGCAGGTGGTGCTGGGCACCTGATTCCTTGGTGCGCCAGAGTGCTAGAAGGTGGCATGGGCCACTTGATGCCTAGGTGGCCTAGAGTGCTAGCATGTGGCGCTGGCCACTTGATCCCTAGATGGGCCAGAGCGCTAGCAGGTGACGAGGGGCACCTGATCCCTAGGCAGGCCAGAGTGCTAGCAGGTGGTGCGAGCAACTTGATCCCTAGGTGGGCCAGAGCGCTAACAGGTGGTGCAGGCCACCTGATCCCTAGGCAGGCCAAAGCACTAGCAGGTGGTGAGGGGCACCTGATCCCTAGGCATTCCAGAGCACTAGCAGGTGGTGCAGGCCACTTGATCCCTAGGTGTGCGAGAGTGCTAGCAGGTGGCGCGGGCCACTTGATCCCTAGGCGGGCCAGAGCGCTAGCAGGTGGCATGGGCCACTTGATCCCTAGGCTGGCCAGAGAGCTAGCGGGTGGCGTGGGCCACTTGATCCATAGGCGGGCCAGAGCGCTAGCAGGTGGCGAGTGGCACCTGATCCCTAGGCGGGCCAGAGCGCTAGCAGGTGGTGAGGGGCAGTTGATCCCTAGGCGGGCCATAGCGCTAGCAGGTGGCATGGGCCACTTGATCCCTAGGTGGGCGAGAGTGCTAGCAGGTGACACAGGCCACTTGATCGCTAGCGCTAGCAGGTGGCACGAGCGACTTGATCCCTAGGTGGGCCAGAGCTCTAGCAGGTGGCACGGGCCACTTGATCCCTAGGTGGGCCATAGCGCTAGCAGGTGGTGCGGGCCACCTGATCCCTAGGTGTGCGAGAGTGCTAGCAGGTGGCGCGGGCCACTTGATCCCTAGTTGGGCCAGAGCGCTAGCAAGTGGTGAGGGGCACCTGATCCCTAGGCGGGCCATAGCGCTAGCAGGTGGCATGGGCCACTTGATCCCTAGGTGGGCGAGAGTGCTAGCAGGTGACACAGGCCACTTGATCCCTAGCACCAGCAGGTGGCACGAGCGACTTGATCCCTAGGTGGGCCAGAGCTCTAACAGGTGGCACGGGCCACTTGATCCCTAGGCGGGCCACAGCGCTAGCAAGTGGTGCGGGCCACCTGATCCCTAGGTGTGCGAGAGTGCTAGCATGTGGCGTGGGCCACTTGATCCCTAGGCGAGCCAGAGTGCTAGCAGGTGGTGCTGGGCACCTGATTCCTTGCTGGGCCAGAGTGCTAGCAGATGGCATGGGCCACTTGATCCCTAGGTGTGCGAGAGTGCTAGCAGGTGGCACGGGCCACTTGATCCCTAGGCGGGCCAGAGCGCTAGCAGGTGGCATGGGCCACTTGTTCCGTAAGTGGGCCAGAGTGCTAGGAGGTGGTGTGGGCCACTTGATCCCTAGGCGGGCCAGAGCGCTAGCAGGTGGCGAGTGGCACCTGATCCCTAGGCGGGCCAGAGCGCAAGCAGGTGGCACGGGCCACTTAATCCCTAGGCGGGCCAGAGCGCTAGCAGTTGGCATGCGCCACCCTATCCCTAGGTGTGCGAGAGTGCTAGCATGTGGCGTGGGCCACTTGATCCCTAGGCGGGCCAGAGTGCTAGCAGGTGGTGCTGGGCACCTGATTCCTTGGTGGGCCAGAGTGCTAGCAGATGACATGGGCCACTTGATCCCTAGGTGTGTGAGAGTGCTAGCAGGTGGCGCGGGCCACTTGATCCCTAGGCGGGCCAGAGCGCTAGCAGGTGGCATGGGCCACTTGTTCCCTAAGTGGGCCAGAGTGCTAGGAGGTGGTGTGGGCCACTTGATCCCTAGGCGGGCCAGAGCGCTAGCAGGTGGCGAGTGGCACCTGATCCCTAGGCGGGCCAGAGCGCAAGCAGGTGGCACGGGCCACTTAATCCCTAGGCGGGCCAGAGCGCTAGCAGGTGGCGAGGGGCACCTGATCCCTAGGTGTGCGAGTGTGCTAGCATGTGGCGCGGGCCACTTGATCCCTATGTGGGCCAGAGTGCTAGCAGGTGGCACGGGCCACTTGATCCCTAGGCGGGCTAGAGTCCTAGCAGGTGGTTCTGGGCACCTGATTCCTTGGTGGGCCAGAGTGCTAGCAGGTGGCATGGGCCACTTGATGCCTAGGTGGCCTAGAGTGCTAGCAGGTGGCATGGGCCACTTGATCCCTAGGTGGGCGAAAGTGCTAGCAGGTGGCGCGGGCCACTTGATCCCTAGATGGGCCAGAGCGCTAGCAGTAGCGAGGGGCACCTGATCCCTAGGCGGGCCATAGCGCTAGCAGGTGGTGAGGGGCACCTGATCCCTAGGCGGGCCATAGCGCTAGCAGGTGACACAGGCCACTTGATCCCTAGCGCTAGCAGGTGGCACGAGCGATTTGATCCCTAGGCGGGCCAGAGCTCTAGCAGGTGGCTCGGGCCACTTGATCCCTAGATGGGCCACAGCGCTAGCAGGTGGTGCTTGCCACCTGATCCCTAGGTGTGCGAGAGTGCTAGCAGGTGACGTGGGCCACTTGATCCCTAGGTGGGCCAGAGCGCTAGCAAGTGGTGAGGGGCACCTGATCCCTAGGCGGGCCATAGCTCTAGCAGGTGGCATGGGCCACTTGATCCCTAGGTGGGCGAGAGTGCTAGCAGGTGACACAGGCCACTTGATCCCTAGCGCTAGCAGGTTGCACGAGCGACTTGATCCCTAGGAGGGCAAAAGCTCTAGCAGGTGGCATGGGCCACTTGATCCCTAGGCGGGCCACAGCGCTAGCAAGTGGTGCGGGCCACCTGATCCCTAGGTGTGCGAGAGTGCTAGCAGGTGGCGCGGGCCACTTGATCCCTAGGCGGGCCAGAGCGCTAGCAGGTGGCATGGGCCACTTGATCCCTAGGCTGGCCAGAGAGCTAGCGGGTGGCGTGGGCCACTTGATCCATAGGCGGGCCAAAGCGCTAGCAGGTGGCGAGTGGCACCTGATCCCTAGGCGGGCCAGAGCGCAAGCAGGTGGCACGGGCCACTTAATCCCTAGGCGGGCCAGAGCGCTAGCAGGTGGCGAGGGGCACCTGATCCTTAGGCGGGCCATAGCGCTAGCAGGTGGTGAGGGGCAGTTGATCCCTAGGCGGGCCATAGCGCTAGCAGGTGGCATGGGCTACTTGATCCCTAGGTGGGCGAGAGTGCTAGCAGGTGACACAGGCCACTTGATCGCTAACGCTAGCAGGTGGCACGAGCGACTTGATCCCTAGGCGGGCCAGAGCTCTAGCAGGTGGCACGGGCCACTTGATCCCTAGGTGGGCCATAGCGCTAGCAGGTGGTGCGGGCCACCTGATCCCTAGGTGTGCGAGAGTGCTAGCAGGTGGCGCGGGCCACTTGATCCCTAGTTGGGCCAGAGTGCTAGCAAGTGGTGAGGGGCACCTGATCCCTAGGCGGGCCATAGCGCTAGCAGGTGGCATGGGCCACTTGATCCCTAGGTGGGCGAGAGTGCTAGCAGGTGACACAGGCCACTTGATCCCTAGCACTAGCAGGTGGCACGAGCAACTTGATCCCTAGGCGGGCCAGAGCTCTAGCAGGTGGCACGGGCCACTTGATCCCTAGGCGGGCCACAGCGCTAGCAAGTGGTGCGGGCCACCTGATCCCTAGGTGTGCGAGAGTGCTAGCATGTGGCGTGGGCCACTTGATCCCTAGGCGGGCCAGAGTGCTAGCAGGTGGTGCTGGGCACCTGATTCCTTGGTGGGCCAGAGTGCTAGCAGATGACATGGGCCACTTGATCCCTAGGTGTGCGAGAGTGCTAGCAGGTGGCGCGGGCCACTTGATCCCTAGGCGGGCCAGAGCGCTAGCAGGTGGCATGGGCCACTTGTTCCCTAAGTGGGCCAGAGTGCTAGGAGGTGGTGTGGGCCACTTGATCCCTAGGCGGGCCAGAGCGCTAGCAGGTGGCGAGTGGCACCTGATCCCTAGGCGGGCCAGAGCGCAAGCAGGTGGCACGGGCCACTTAATCCCTAGGCGGGCCAGAGCGCTAGCAGGTGGCGAGGGGCACCTGATCCCTAGGTGTGCGAGTGTGCTAGCATGTGGCGCGGGCCACTTGATCCCTATGTGGGCCAGAGTGCTAGCAGGTGGCACGGGCCACTTGATCCCTAGGCGGGCCAGAGTCCTAGCAGGTGGTGCTGGGCACCTGATTCCTTGGTGGGCCAGAGTGCTAGCAGGTGGCATGGGCCACTTGATGCCTAGGTGGCCTAGAGTGCTAGCAGGTGGCATGGGCCACTTGATCCCTAGGTGGGCGAAAGTGCTAGCAGGTGGCGCGGGCCACTTGATCCCTAGATGGGCCAGAGCGCTAGCAGTAGCGAGGGGCACCTGATCCCTAGGCGGGCCATAGCGCTAGCAGGTGGTGAGGAGCACCTGATCCCTAGCGGGCCATAGCGCTAGCAGGTGACACAGGCCACTTGATCAATAGCGCTAGCAGGTGGCACGAGCGATTTGATCCCTAGGCGGGCCAGAGCTCTAGCAGGTGGCACGGGCCACTTGATCCCTAGATGGGCCACAGCGCTAGCAGGTGGTGCGGGCCACCTGATCCCTAGGTGTGCGAGAGTGCTAGCAGGTGACGTGGGCCACTTGATCCCTAGGTGGGCCAGAGTCCTAGCAGGTGGTGCTGGGCACCTGATTCCTTGGTGGGCCAGAGTGCTAGCAGGTGGCATGGGCCACTTGATGCCTAGGTGGCCTAGAGTGCTAGCAGGTGGCATGGGCCACTTGATCCCTAGGTGGGCGAAAGTGCTAGCAGGTGGCGCGGGCCACTTGATCCCTAGATGGGCCAGAGCGCTAGCAGTAGCGAGGGGCACCTGATCCCTAGGCGGGCCATAGCGCTAGCAGGTGGTGAGGGGCACCTGATCCCTAGGCGGGCCATAGCGCTAGCAGGTGACACAGGCCACTTGATCAATAGCGCTAGCAGGTGGCACGAGCGATTTGATCCCTAGGCGGGCCAGAGCTCTAGCAGGTGGCACGGGCCACTTGATCCCTAGATGGGCCACAGCGCTAGCAGGTGGTGCGGGCCACCTGATCCCTAGGTGTGCGAGAGTGCTAGCAGGTGACGTGGGCCACTTGATCCCTAGGTGGGCCAGAGCGCTAGCAAGTGGTGAGGGGCACCTGATCCCTAGGCGGGCCATAGCTCTAGCAGGTGGCATGGGCCACTTGATCCCTAGGTGGGCGAGAGTGCTAGCAGGTGACACAGGCCACTTGATCCCTAGCGCTAGCAGGTTGCACGAGCGACTTGATCCCTAGGAGGGCAAAAGCTCTAGCAGGTGGCATGGGCCACTTGATCCCTAGGCGGGCCACAGCGCTAGCAAGTGGTGCGGGACACCTGATCCCTAGGTGTGCGAGAGTGCTAGCAGGTGGCGCGGGCCACTTGATCCCTAGGCGGGCCAGAGCGCTAGCAGGTGGCATGGGCCACTTGATCCCTAGGCTGGCCAGAGAGCTAGCGGGTGGCGTGGGCCACTTGATCCATAGGCGGGCCAGAGCGCTAGCAGGTGGCGAGTGGCACCTGATCCCTAGGCGGGCCAGAGCGCAAGCAGGTGGCACGGGCCACTTAATCCCTAGGCGGGCCAGAGCGCTAGCAGGTGGCGAGGGGCACCTGATCCCTAGGCGGGCCATAGCGCTAGCAGGTGGTGAGGGGCAGTTGATCCCTAGGCGGGCCATAGCGCTAGCAGGTGGCATGGGCTACTTGATCCCTAGGTGGGCGAGAGTGCTAGCAGGTGACACAGGCCACTTGATCGCTAATGCTAGCAGGTGGCACGAGCGACTTGATCCCTAGGCGGGCCAGAGCTCTAGCCGGTGGCATGGGCCACTTGATCCCTAGGTGGGCCATAGCGCTAGCAGGTGGTGCGGGCCACCTGATCCCTAGGTGTGCGAGAGTGCTAGCAGGTGGCGCGGGCCACTTGATCCCTAGTTGGGCCAGAGCGCTAGCAAGTGGTGAGGGGCACCTGATCCCTAGGCGGGCCATAGCGCTAGCAGGTGGCATGGGCCACTTGATCCCTAGGTGGGCGAGAGTGCTAGCAGGTGACACAGGCCACTTGATCCCTAGCACTAGCAGGTGGCACGAGCGACTTGATCCCTAGGCGGGCCAGAGCTCTAGCAGGTGGCACGGGCCACTTGATCCCTAGGCGGGCCACAGCGCTAGCAAGTGGTGCGGGCCACCTGATCCCTAGGTGTGCGAGAGTGCTAGCATGTGGCGTGGGCCACTTGATCCCTAGGCGGGCCAGAGTGCTAGCAGGTGGTGCTGGGCACCTGATTCCTTGGTGGGCCAGAGTGCTAGCAGATGGCATGGGCCACTTGATCCCTAGGTGTGCGAGAGTGCTAGCAGGTGGCGCGGGCCACTTGATCCCTAGGCGGGCCAGAGCGCTAGCAGGTGGCATGGGCCACTTGTTCCCTAAGTGGGCCAGAGTGCTAGGAGGTGGTGTGGGCCACTTGATCCCTAGGCGGGCCAGAGCGCTAGCAGGTGGCGAGTGGCACCTGATCCCTAGGCGGGCCAGAGCGCAAGCAGGTGGCACGGGCCACTTAATCCCTAGGCGGGCCAGAGCGCTAGCAGTTGGCATGGGCCACCTGATCCCTAGGTGTGCGAGAGTGCTAGCATGTGGCGTGGGCCACTTGATCCCTAGGCGGGCCAGAGTGCTAGCAGGTGGTGCTGGGCACCTGATTCCTTGGTGGGCCAGAGTGCTAGCAGATGGCATGGGCCACTTGATCCCTAGGTGTGCGAGAGTGCTAGCAGGTGGCGCGGGCCACTTGATCCCTAGCCGGGCCAGAGCGCTAGCAGGTGGCATGGGCCACTTGTTCCCTAAGTGGGCCAGAGTGCTAGGAGGTGGTGTGGGCCACTTGATCCCTAGGCGGGCCAGAGCGCTAGCAGGTGGCGAGTGGCACCTGATCCCTAGGCGGGCCAGAGCGCAAGCAGGTGGCACGGGCCACTTAATCCCTAGGCGGGCCAGAGCGCTAGCAGGTGGCGAGGGGCACCTGATCCCTAGGTGTGCGAGTGTGCTAGCATGTGGCGCGGGCCACTTGATCCCTATGTGGGCCAGAGTGCTAGCAGGTGGCACGGGCCACTTGATCCCTAGGCGGGCCAGAGTCCTAGCAGGTGGTGCTGGGCACCTGATTCCTTGGTGGGCCAGAGTGCTAGCAGGTGGCATGGGCCACTTGATCCCTAGGTGTGCGAGAGTGCTAGCAGGTGGCGAGGGGCACCTGATCCCTAGGCGGGCCAGAGCGCTAGCAGGTGGCATGGGCCACTTGTTCCCTAAGTGGGCCAGAGTGCTAGGAGGTGGTGTGGGCCACTTGATCCCTAGGCGGGCCAGAGCGCTAGCAGGTGGCGAGTGGCACCTGATCCCTAGGCGGGCCAGAGCGCAAGCAGGTGGCACGGGCCACTTAATCCCTAGGCGGGCCAGAGCGCTAGCAGGTGGCGAGGGGCACCTGATCCCTAGGTGTGCGAGTGTGCTAGCATGTGGCGCGGGCCACTTGATCCCTATGTGGGCCAGAGTGCTAGCAGGTGGCACGGGCCACTTGATCCCTAGGCGGGCCAGAGTCCTAGCAGGTGGTGCTGGGCACCTGATTCCTTGGTGGGCCAGAGTGCTAGCAGGTGGCATGGGCCACTTGATGCCTAGGTGGCCTAGAGTGCTAGCAGGTGGCATAGGCCACTTGATCCCTAGGTGGGCGAAAGTGCTAGCAGGTGGCGCGGGCCACTTGATCCCTAGATGGGCCAGAGCGCTAGCAGTAGCGAGGGGCACCTGATCCCTAGGCGGGCCATAGCGCTAGCAGGTGGTGAGGGGCACCTGATCCCTAGGCGGGCCATAGCGCTAGCAGGTGACACAGGCCACTTGATCAATAGCGCTAGCAGGTGGCACGAGAGATTTGATCCCTAGGCGGGCCAGAGCTCTAGCAGGTGGCACGGGCCACTTGATCCCTAGATGGGCCACAGCGCTAGCAGGTGGTGCGGGCCACCTGATCCCTAGGTGTGCGAGAGTGCTAGCAGGTGACGTGGGCCACTTGATCCCTAGGTGGGCCAGAGCGCTAGCAAGTGGTGAGGGGCACCTGATCCCTAGGCGGGCCATAGCTCTAGCAGGTGGCATGGGCCACTTGATCCCTAGGTGGGCGAGAGTGCTAGCAGGTGACACAGGCCACTTGATCCCTAGCGCTAGCAGGTTGCACGAGCGACTTGATCCCTAGGAGGGCAAAAGCTCTAGCAGGTGGCATGGGCCACTTGATCCCTAGGCGGGCCACAGCGCTAGCAAGTGGTGCGGGCCACCTGATCCCTAGGTGAGCGAGAGTGCTAGCAGGTGGCGCGGGCCACTTGATCCCTAGGCGGGCCAGAGCGCTAGCAGGTGGCATGGGCCACTTGATCCCTAGGCTGGCCAGAGAGCTAGCGGGTGGCGTGGGCCACTTGAGCCATAGGCGGGCCAGAGCGCTAGCAGGTGGCGAGTGGCACCTGATCCCTAGGCGGGCCAGAGCGCAAGCAGGTGGCACGGGCCACTTAATCCCTAGGCGGGCCAGAGCGCTAGCAGGTGGCGAGGGGCACCTGATCCCTAGGCGGGCCATAGCGCTAGCAGGTGGTGAGGGGCAGTTGATCCCTAGGCGGGCCATAGCGCTAGCAGGTGGCATGGGCTACTTGATCCCTAGGTGGGCGAGAGTGCTAGCAGGTGACACATGCCACTTGATCGCTAATGCTAGCAGGTGGCACGAGCGACTTGATCCCTAGGCGGGCCAGAGCTCTAGCAGGTGGCACGGGCCACTTGATCCCTAGGTGGGCCATAGCGCTAGCAGGTGGTGCGGGCCACCTGATCCCTAGGTGTGCGAGAGTGCTAGCAGGTGGCGCGGGCCACTTGATCCCTAGTTGGGCCAGAGCGCTAGCAAGTGGTGAGGGGCACCTGATCCCTAGGCGGGCCATAGCGCTAGCAGGTGGCATGGGCCACTTGATCCCTAGGTGGGCGAGAGTGCTAGCAGGTGACACAGGCCACTTGATCCCTAGCACTAGCAGGTGGCACGAGCGACTTGATCCCTAGGCGGGCCAGAGCTCTAGCAGGTGGCACGGGCCACTTGATCCCTAGGCGGGCCACAGCGCTAGCAAGTGGTGCGGGCCACCTGATCCCTAGGTGTGCGAGAGTGCTAGCATGTGGCGTGGGCCACTTGATCCCTAGGCGGGCCAGAGTGCTAGCAGGTGGTGCTGGGCACCTGATTCCTTGGTGGGCCAGAGTGCTAGCAGATGGCATGGGCCACTTGATCCCTAGGTGTGCGAGAGTGCTAGCAGGTGGCGCGGGCCACTTGATCCCTAGGCGGGCCAGAGCGCTAGCAGGTGGCATGGGCCACTTGTTCCCTAAGTGGGCCAGAGTGCTAGGAGGTGGTGTGGGCCACTTGATCCCTAGGCGGGCCAGAGCGCTAGCAGGTGGCGAGTGGCACCTGATCCCTAGGCGGGCCAGAGCGCAAGCAGGTGGCACGGGCCACTTAATCCCTAGGCGGGCCAGAGCGCTAGCAGTTGGCATGGGCCACCTGATCCCTAGGTGTGCGAGAGTGCTAGCATGTGGCGTGGGCCACTTGATCCCTAGGCGGGCCAGAGTGCTAGCAGGTGGTGCTGGGCACCTGATTCCTTGGTGGGCCAGAGTGCTAGCAGATGGCATGGGCCACTTGATCCCTAGGTGTGCGAGAGTGCTAGCAGGTGGCGCGGGCCACTTGATCCCTAGGCGGGCCAGAGCGCTAGCAGGTGGCATGGGCCACTTGTTCCCTAAGTGGGCCAGAGTGCTAGGAGGTGGTGTGGGCCACTTGATCCCTAGGCGGGCCAGAGCGCTAGCAGGTGGCGAGTGGCACCTGATCCCTAGGCGGGCCAGAGCGCAAGCAGGTGGCACGGGCCACTTAATCCCTAGGCGGGCCAGAGCGCTAGCAGGTGGCGAGGGGCACCTGATCCCTAGGTGTGCGAGTGTGCTAGCATGTGGCGCGGGCCACTTGATCCCTATGTGGGCCAGAGTGCTAGCAGGTGGCACGGGCCACTTGATCCCTAGGCGGGCCAGAGTCCTAGCAGGTGGTGCTGGGCACCTGATTCCTTGGTGGGCCAGAGTGCTAGCAGGTGGCATGGGCCACTTGATGCCTAGGTGGCCTAGAGTGCTAGCAGGTGGCGAGGGGCACCTGATCCCTAGGCAGGCCAGAGCGCAAGCAGGTGGCACGGTCCACTTGATTCCTAGGCGGGCCAGAGCGCTAGCAGGTAGCGAGGGGCACCTGATCCCTAGGCGGGCCATAGCGCTAGCAGGTGGTGAGGGGCATCTGATCCCTAGGCGGGCCATAGCGCTAGCAGGTGGCATGGGCCACTTGATCCCTAGGTGGGCGAGAGTGCTAGCAGGTGACACAGGCCACTTGATTCCTAGCGCTAGCAGGTGGCACGAGCGACTTGATCCCTAGGCGGGCCAGAGCTCTAGAAGGTGGCACGGGCCACTTGATCCCTAGGTGGGCGAGAGTGCTAGCAGGTGGCGCGGGCCACTTGATCCCTAGGTGGGCCAGAGCACTAGCAGGTGGCGAGGGGCACCTGATCCCTAGGCGGGCCATAGCGCTAGCAGGTGGCATGGGCCACTTGATCCCTAGGTGGGTGAGAGTGCTAGCAGGTGGCACGAGCGACTTGATCCCTAGGCGGGCCAGAGCTCTAGCAGGTGGCACGGGCCACTTGATCCCTAGGCGGACCACAACGCTAGCAGGTGGTGCGGGCCACCTGATCCCTAGGTGTGCGAGAGTGCTAGCATGTGGCGCGGGCCACTTGATCCCTAGATGGGACAGAGTGCTAGCAGGTGGCACGGGCCACTGGATCCCTAGGCGGCCCAGACTGCTAGCAGGTGGCATGGGCCACTTGATCCCTAGGTGGGCGAAAGTGCTAGCAGGTGGTGCGAGCCACTTGATCCCTAGGTGGGCCAGAGCGCTAGCAGGTGGCAAGTGGCACCTGATCCCTAGGCGGGCCAGAGCGCAAGCAGGTGGCACGGGCCACTTAATCCCTAGGCAGGCCAGAGCGCTAGCAGGTGGCGAGGTGCACCTGATCCCTAGGCGGGCAATAGCGCTAGCAAGTGGCATGGGCCACTTGATCCCTAAGTGGGCCAGAGTGCTAGGAGGTGGCGTGGGCCACTTGATCCCTAGGCTGGCCAGAGCGCTAGCGGGTGGTGTGGGCCACTTGATCCATAGGCGGGCAAGAGCGCTAGCAGGTGGCGAGTGGCACCTGATCCCTAGGCGGGCCAGAGCGCAAGCAGGTGGCACGGGCCACTTAATCCCTAGGCAGGCCAGAGCGCTAGCAGGTGGCGAGGTGCACCTGATCCCTAGGCAGGCAATAGTGCTAGCAGGTGGCATGGGCCACTTGATCCCTAGGTGGGCGAGAGTGCTAGCAGGTGGCACGAGCGACTTGATCCCTAGGCGGGCCAGAGCTCTAGCAGGTGGCACGGGCCACTTGATCCCTAGGCGGACCACAACGCTAGCAGGTGGTGCGGGCCACCTGATCCCTAGGTGTGCGAGAGTGCTAGCATGTGGCGCGGGCCACTTGATCCCTAGATGGGACAGAGTGCTAGCAGGTGGCACGGGCCACTTGATCCCTAGGCGGCCCAGAGTGCTAGCAGGTGGCATGGGCCACTTGATCCCTAGGTGGGCGAAAGTGCTAGCAGGTGGTGCGAGCCACTTGATCCCTAGGTGGGCCAGAGCGCTAGCAGGTGGTGCAGGCCACCTGATCCCTAGGCAGGCCAAAGCACTAGCAGGTGGTGGGGGGCACCTGATCCCTAGGCAGGCCAGAGCACTAGCAGGTGGTGCAGGCCACTTGATCCCTAGGTGTGCGAGAGTGCTAGCAGGTGGCGTTGGCCACTTGATCCCTAGGTGGGCCAGAGCGCTTGCAGGTGGCATGGGCCACTTGATCCCTAAGTGGGCCAGAGTGCTAGGAGGTGGCGCGGGCCACTTGATCCCTAGGCTGGCCAGAGCGCTAGCGGGTGGCGTGGGCCACTTGATCCATAGGCGGGCCAGATCGATAGCAGGTGGCGAGGGGCACCTGATCCCTAGGTGGGCCAAAGCGCTAGCAGGTGGTGCGGGCCACCTGATCCCTAGGTGTGCGAGAGTGCTAGCAGGTGGCGCGGGCCACTTGATCCCTAGTTGGGCCATAGCGCTAGCAGGTGGTGAGGGGCACCTGATCCCTAGGTGGGCCATAGCGCTAGCAGGTGGCATGGGCCACTTGATCCCTAGGTGGGCGAGAGTGCTAGCAGGTGACACAGGCCACTTGATCCCTAGCACTAGCAGGTGGCATGAGCGACTTGATCCCTAGGCGGGCCAGAGCTCTAGCAGGTGGCACGGGCCACTTGATCCCTAGGTGGGCCACAGCGCTAGCAGGTGGTGCGGGCCACCTGATCCCTAGGTGTGCGAGAGTGCTAGCAGGTGGCGCGGGCCACTTGATCCCTAGGTGGGCCAGAGCTCTAGCAGGTGGCGAGGGGCACCTGATCCCTAGGCGGGCCATAGCGCTAGCATGTGGCATGGGCCACTTGATCCCTAGGTGGGTGAGAGTGCTAGCAGGTGACACAGGCCACTTGATCTCTAGCACTAGCTGGTGGCACGAGCGACTTGAGCCCTAGGCGGGCCAGAGCTCTAGCAGGTGGCACGGGCCACTTGATCCATAGGCGGACCACAACGCTAGCAGGTGGTGCAGGCCACCTGATCCCTAGGTGTGCGAGAGTGCTAGCATGTGGCGCGGGCCACTTGATCCCTAGATGGGACAGAGTGATAGCAGGTGGCACGGGCCACTTGATCCCTAGGCGGCCTAGAGTGCTAGCAGGTGGCATGGGCCACTTGATCCCTAGGTGGGCGAAAGTGCTAGCAGGTGGTGCGAGCCACTTGATCCCTAGGTGGGCCAGAGCGCTAGCAGGTGGTGCAGGCCACCTGATCCCTAGGCAGGCCAAAGCACTAGCAGGTGGTGAGGGGCACCTGATCCCTAGGCAGGCCAGAGCACTAGCAGGTGGTGCAGGCCACTTGATCCCTAGTTGTGCGAGAGTGCTAGCAGGTGGCACGTGCCACTTGATCCCTAGGCGGGCCAGAGCGCTAGCAGGTGGCATGGGACACTTAATCCCTAAGTGGGCCAGAGTGCTACTAGGTGGCGTGGGCCACTTGATCCCTAGGCTGGCCAGAGCGCTAGCGGGTGGCGTGGGCCACTTGATCAATAGGCGGGCCAGAGCGCTAGCAGGTGGCGAGTGGCACCTGATCCCTAGGCGGGCCAGAGCGCAAGCAGGTGGCACGGGCCACTTAATACCTAGGCAGGCCAGAGTGCTAGCAGGTGGCCAGGTGCACCTGATACCTAGGCGGGCCATAGCGCTAGCAGGTGGCATGGGCCACTTGATCCCTAGGTGGCCGAGAGTGCTAGCAGGTGACACAGGCCACTTGATCCCTAGCACTAGCAGGTGGCACGAGCGACTTGATCCCTAGGCGGGCCAGAGCTCTAGCAGGTGGCACGGGCCACTTGATCCCTAGGCAGGCCACAGCGCTAGAAGGTGGTGCGGGCCACCTGATCCCTAGGTGTGCGAGAGTGCTAGCATGTGGCGCGGGCCACTTGATCCCTAGGCGGGCCAGAGCGCTAGAAGGTGGCATGGGCCACTTGATCCCTAAGTGGGCCAGAGTGCTAGGAGGTGGCATGGGCCACTTGATCCCTAGCGCTAGCAGGTGGCACAAGCAACTTGATCCCTAGGCGGGCCAGAGCTCTAGCAGGTGGCACGGGCCACTTGATCCCTAGGTGGGCCACAGCACTAGCAGGTGGTGCGGGCCACCTGATCCCTAGGTGTGCGAGAGTGCTAGCAGGTGGCGCGGGCCACTTGATCCCTAGGTGGGCCAGAGCGCTAGCAGGTGGCGAGGGGCACCTGATCCCTAGGCGGGCCATAGCGCTAGCAGGTGGCATGGGCCACTTGATCCCTAGGTGGGCGAGAGTGCTTGCAGGTGACACAGGCCACTTGATCCCTAGCGCTAGCAGGTGGCACGAGCGACTTGATCCCTAGGCGGGCCAGAGCTCTAGCAGGTGGCACGGGCCACTTGATCCCTAGGTGGGCCACAGCACTAGCAGGTGGTGCGGGCCACCTGATCCCTAGGTGTGCGAGAGTGCTAGCAGGTGGCGCGGGCCACTTGATCCCTAGGTGGGCCAGAGCGCTAGCAGGTGGCGAGGGGCACCTGATCCCTAGGCGGGCCATAGCGCTAGCAGGTGGCATGGGCCACTTGATCCCTAGGTGGGCGAGAGTGCTTGCAGGTGACACAGGCCACTTGATCCCTAGCGCTAGCAGGTGGCACGAGCGACTTGATCCCTAGGCGGGCCAGAGCTCTAGCAGGTGGCATGGGCCACTTGAACCCTAGGCGGGCCACAGCGCTAGCAGGTGCTGCGGGCCACCTGATCCCTAGGTGTGCGAGAGTGCTAGCAGGTGGCGCGGGCCACTTGATCCCTAGGTGGGCCAGAGCACTAGCAGGTAGCACGAGCCACTTGATCCCTAGGCGGGCTAGAGTGCTAGTAGGTGGTGCTGGGCACCTGATTCCTTGGTGGGCCAGAGTGCTAGCAGGTGGCATGGGCCACTTGATCCCTAGGTGGGTGAGAGTGCTAGCAGGTGGCATGGGCCACTTGATCCCTAGGTGGGCGAAAGTGCTAGCAGGTGGCACGGGCCACTTGATCCCTAGATGGGCCAGAGTGCTAGCAGGTGGCGAGGGGCACCTGATCCCTAGGCAGGCCAAAGCGCTAGCAGGTGGTGCGAGCCACTTGATCCCTAGGTGGGTCAGAGCGCTACCAGGTGGTGCAGGCCACCTGATCCCTAGGCAGGCCGAAGCACTAGCAGGTTGTGAGGGGCACCTGATCCCTAGGCAGGCCAGAGCACTAGCAGGTGGTGCAGGCCACTTGATCCCTAGGTGTGCGAGAGTGCTAGCAGGTGGCGCGGGCCACTTGATCCCTAGGCGGGCCAGAGTGATAGGAGGTGGTGCGGTGCACTTGATCCCTAGGCTGGCCAGAGCGCTAGCGGGTGGCATGGGGCACTTGATCCCTAGGTGTGCGAGAGTGCTAGCAGGTGGTGAGGGGCACCTGATCCCTAGGCGGGCCAGAGCGCAAGCAGGTGGCACGGGCCACTTGATCCCTAGGCGGGCCAGAGCGCTAGCAGGTGGAGAGTGGGACCTGATCCCTAGGCGGGCCAGAGCACTAGCAGTTGGTGAGGGGCACCTGATCCCTAGGCGGGCCAGAGCGCAAGCAGGTGGCACGGGCCACTTGTTCCCTAGGAGGGCCAGAGTCCTAGCAGGTGGTGAGGGGCACCTGATCCCTAGGCAGGCCAGAGAGCTAGCAGGTGGCATGGGCCACTTGATCCCTAGGTAGACAAGAGTGCTTGCAAGTGACACAGGCCACTTGATCCCTAGAGCTAGCAGGTGGCACGAGCGACTTGAATCCTATGCAGGCCAGAGCACTAGCAGGTGGTGAGGGGCACCTGATCCCTAGGCAGGCCAGAGCACTAGCAGGTGGTGCAGGCCACTTGATCCCTAGGTGTGCGAGAGTGCTAGGAGGTGGCGCGGGCCACTTGATCCCTAGGCTGGCCAGAGCGCTAGCGGGTGGCGTGGTACACTTGATCCATAGGCGGTCCAGAGCGATAGCAGGTGGCACGGGCCACTTGATCCCTAGGCGGGCCAGAGCGCTAGCAGGTAGCGAGGGGCACCTGATCCCTAGCCGGGCCATAGCGCTAGCAGGTGGTGAGGGGCACCTGATCCCTAGGCGGGCCATAGCGCTAGCAGGTGGCATGGGCCACTTGATCCCTAGGGGGGCGATAGTGCTAGCAGGTGACACAGGCCACTTGATCCCTAGCGCTAGCAGGTGGCACGAGCGACTTGATCCCTAGGCGGGCCAGAGCTCTAGCAGGTGGCACGGGCCACTTGATCCATAGGTGGGCCACAGCGCTAGCAGGTGGTGCGGGCCACCTGATCCCTAGGTGTGCGAGAGTGCTAGCAGGTGGCGTGGGCCACTTGATCCCTAGGTGGGCCAGAGCGCTAGCAGGTGGCGAGGGGCACCTGATCCCTAGGCGGGCCATAGCGCTAGCAGGTGGCATGGGCCACTTGATCCCTAGGTGGGCGAGAGTGCTAGCAGGTGACACAGGCCACTTGATCCCTAGCATTAGCAGGTGGCACGAGCGACTTGATCCCTAGGCGGGCCAGAGCTCTAGCAGGTCGCATGGGCCACTTGATCCCTAGGTGGGCGAAAGTTCTAGCAGGTGGTGCGGGCCACTTGATCCCTAGATGGGCCAGAGCGCTAGCAGGTGGCGAGGGGCACCTGATCCTTAGGCAGGCCAGAGTGCTAGCAGGTGGTGCAAGCCTCTTGATCCCTAGGTGGGCCAGAGCGCTAGCAGGTGGTGCAGGCCACCTGATCCCTAGGCAGGCCAAAACACTAGCAGGTGGTGAGGGGCACCTGATCCCTAGGCAGGCAAGAGCACTAGCAGGTGGTGCAGGCCACTTGATCCCTAGTTGTGCGAGAGTGCTAGCAGGTGGCATGGGCCACTTGATCCCTAGGCGGGCCAGAGCGCTAGCAGGTGGCATGGGCCACTTGATCCCCAAGTGGGCCAGAGTGCTAGGAGGTGGCGTGGGCCACTTGATCCCTAGGCTGGCCAGAGCGCTAGTGGGAGGCGTGGGCCACTTGATCCATAGGCGGGCCAGAGCGCTAGCAGGTGGCGAGTGGCACCTGATCCCTAGGCGGGCCATAGCGCTAGCAGGTGGCATGGGCCACTTGATCCCTAGGTGGGCGAGAGTGCTAGCAGGTGACACAGGCCACTTGATCCCTAGCACTAGCAGGTGGCACGAGCGACTTGATCCCTAGGCGGGCCAGAGCTCTAGCAGGTGGCACGGGCCACTTGATCCCTAGGCGGGCCACAGCGATAGCAGGTGGTGCAGGCCACCTGATCCCTAGGTGTGCAAGAGTGCTAGCATATTTCGTGGGCCACTTGATCCCTAGGTGGGCCAGAGTGCTAGCAGGTGGCACGGGCCACTTGATCCCTAGGCGGGCCAGAGTGCTAGCAGGTGGTGCTGGGCACCTGATTCCTTGGTGTGCCAGAGTGCTAGCAGGTGGCATGGGCCACTTGATGCCTAGGTGGCCTAGAGTGCTAGCAGGTGGCATGGGCCACTTGATCCCTAGGTGGGCGAAAGTGGTAGCATGTGGCGCTGGCCACTTGATCCCTAGATGGGCCAGAGCGCTAGCAGGTGGCGAGGGGCACCTGATCCCTAGGCAGGCCAGAGTGCTAGCAGGTGGTGCGAGCCACTTGATCCCTAGGTGGGCCAGAGCGCTAGCAGGTGGTGCGGGCCACTTGATCCCTAGGCGGGCCAGAGCGCTAGCAGGTGGCATGGGCCACTTGATCCCTAAGCGAGCCAGAGCGCAAGCAGGTGGCATGGGCCACTTGATCCCTAGGCGGGCCATAGCACTAGCAGGTGGCATGGGCCACTTTATCCCTAGGTGGGCGAGAGTGCTAGCAGGTGACACAGGCCACTTGATCCCTAGCACTAGCAGGTGGCATGAGCGACTTGATCCCTAGGCGGGCCAGAGCTCTAGCAGGTGGCATGAGCCACTTGATAGCTAGGCGGGCCACAGCGCTAGCAGGTGGTGCGGGTTACCTAATCCCTAGGTGTGCGAGAGTGCTAGCATGTGGCGTGGGACACTTGATCCCTAGGTGGGCCAGAGTGCTAGCAGGTGGCACGGGCCACTTGATCCCTAGGCGGGCCAGAGTGCTAGCAGGTGGTGCTGGGCACCTGATTCCTTGGTGTGCCAGAGTGCTAGCAAGTGGCATGGGCCACTTGATGCCTAGGTGGCCTAGAGTACTAGCTGGTTGCATGGGCCACTTGATCCCTTGGTGGGCGAAAGTGCTAGCAGGCGGCGCAGGCCACTTGATCCCTAGATGGGCCAGAGCGCTAGCAGGTGGTGAGGGGCACCTGATCCCTAGGCAGGCCAGAGTGCTAGCAGGTGGTGCGAGCCACTTGATCCCTAGGTGGGCCAGAGCGCTAGCATGTAGTGCAGGCCACCTGATCCCTAGGCAGGCCAAAGCACTAGCAGGTGGTGAGGGGCACCTGATCCCTAGGCAGGCCAGAGCACCAGCAGGTGGTGCAGGCCACTTGATCCCTAGGTGTGCGAGAGTGCTAGCAGGTGGTGCGGGCCACTTGATCCCTATCCGGGCCAGAGCGCTAGCAGGTGGCGAGGGGCACCTGATCCCTAGGCGGGCCAGAGCGCAAGCAGGTGGCACGGGCCACTTGATCCCTAGGTAGGCCAGAGCGCTAGCAGGTAGCGAGGGGCACCTGATCCCTAGGCGGGCCATAGCGCTAGCAGGTGGCATGGGCCACTTGATCCCTAGGTGGGCCACAGCGCTAGCAGGTGGTGCGGGCCACCTGATCCCTAGGTGTGCGAGAGTGCTAGCAGGTGGCGCTGGCCACTTGATCCCTAGGTGGGCCAGAGCGCTAGCAGGTGGAGAGGGGCACCTGATCCCTAGGCGGGCCATAGCGCTAGCAGGTGGCATGGGACACTTGATCCCTAGGTGGGGGAAAGTGCTAGCAGGTGACACAGGCCACTTGATCCCTAGCACTAGCAGGTGGCACGAGCGACTTGATACCTAGGCGGGCCAGAGCTCTATCAGGTGGCACGGGCCACTTGATCCCTAGGCGGACCACAGCGCTAGCAGGTGGTGTGGGCCACCTGATCCCTAGGTGTGTGAGAGTGCTAGCATGTGGCGCGGCCCACTTGATCCCTAGGTGGGACAGAGTGCTAGCAGGTGGCACGGGCCACTTGATCCCTAGGCGGCCTAGAGTGCTAGCAGGTCGCATGGGCCACTTGATCCCTAGGTGGGCGAAAGTGCTAGCAGGTGGTGCGGGCCACTTGATCCCTAGATGGGCCAGAGCGCTAGCAGGTGGCGAGGGGCACCTGATCCCTAGGCAGGCCAGAGTGCTAGCAGGTGGTGCGAGCCGCTTGATCACTAGGTGGGCCAGAGCGCTAGCAGGTGGTGCAGGCCACCTGATCCCTAGGCAGGCCAAAACACTAGCAGGTGGTGAGGGGCACCTGATCCCTAGGCAGGCCAGAGCACTAGCAGGTGGTGCAGGCCACTTGATCCCTAGTTGTGCGAGAGTGCTAGCAGGTGGCATGGGCCACTTGATCCCTAGGCGGGCCAGAGCGCTAGCAGGTGGCATGGGCCACTTGATCCCCAAGTGGGCCAGAGTGCTAGGAGGTGGCGTGGGCCACTTGATCCCTAGGCTGGCCAGAGCGCTAGCGGGTGGCGTGGGCCACTTGATCCATAGGCGGGCCAGAGCGCTAGCAGGTGGCGAGTGGCACCTGATCCCTAGGCGGGCCATAGCGCTAGCAGGTGGCATGTTCCACTTGATCCCTAGGTGGGCGAGAGTGCTAGCAGGTGACACAGGCCACTTGATCCCTAGCACTAGCAGGTGGCACGAGCGACTTGATCCCTAGGCGGGCCAGAGCTCTAGCAGGTGGCACGGGCCACTTGATCCCTAGGCGGGCCACAGCGCTAGCAGGTGGTGCAGGCCACCTGATCCCTAGGTGTGCGAGAATGCTAGCATATGGCGTGGGCCACTTGATCCCTAGGTGGGCCAGAGTGCTAGCAGGTGGCACGGGCCACTTGATCCCTAGGCGGGCCAGAGTGCTAGCAGGTGGGGCTGGGCACCTGATTCCTTGGTGTGCCAGAGTGCTAGCAGGTGGCATGGGCCACTTGATGCCTAGGTGGCCTAGAGCTCTAGCAGGTGGCACGGGCCACTTGATCCCTAGGCGGGCCACAGCGCTAGCAGGTGGTGCAGGCCACCTGATCCCTAGGTGTTCGAGAGTGCTAGCATATGGCGTGGGCCACTTGATCCCTAGGTGGGCCAGAGTGCTAGCAGGTGGCATGGGCCACTTGATCCCTAGGTGGGCCAGAGTGCTAGCAGGTGGCACGGGCCACTTGATCCCTAGGCGGGCCAGTGTGCTAGCAGGTGGGGCTGGGCACCTGATTCCTTGGTGTGCCAGAGTGCTAGCAGGTGGCATGGGCCACTTGATGCCTAGGTGGCCTAGAGTGCTAGCAGGTGGCATGAGCCACTTGATCCCTAGGTGGGCGAAAGTGCTAGCATGTGGCGCTGGCCACTTGATCCCTAGATGGGCCAGAGCGCTAGCAGGTGGCGAGGGGCACCTGATCCCTAGGCAGGCCAGAGTGCTAGCAGGTGGTGCGAGCCACTTGATCCCTAGGTGGGCCAGAGCGCTAGCAGGTGGTGCGGGCCACTTGATCCCTAGGCGGGCCAGATCGCTAGCAGGTGGCATGGGCCACTTGATCCCTAAGCTGGCCAGAGCGCAAGCAGGTGGCATGGGCCACTTGATCCCTAGGCGGGCCATAGCACTAGCAGGTGACATGGGCCACTTTATCCCTAGGTGGGCGAGAGTGCTAGCAGGTGACACAGGCCACTTGATCCCTAGCACTAGCAGGTGGCATGAGCGACTTGATCCCTAGGCGGGCCAGAGCTCTAGCAGGTGGCAAGGGCCACTTGATCCCTAGGCGGGCCACAGCGCTAGCAGGTGGTGCGGGCCACCTGATCCCTAGGTGTGCGAGAGTGCTAGCATGTGGCGTGGGACACTTGATCCCTAGGTGGGCCAGAGTGCTAGCAGGTGGCACGGGCCACTTGATCCCTAGGCGGGCCAGAGTGCTAGCAGGTGGCACGGGCCACTTGATCCCTAGGCGGGCCAGAGTGCTAGCAGGTGGTGCTGGGCATCTGATTCCTTGGTGTTCCAGAGTGCTAGCAAGTGGCATGGGCCACTTGATGCCTAGGTGGCCTAGAGTACAAGCTGGTGGCATGGGCCACTTGATCCCTTGGTGGGCGAAAGTGCTAGCAGGCGGCGCAGGCCACTTGATCCCTAGATGGGCCAGAGCGCTAGCAGGTGGCGAGGGGCACCTGATCCCGAGGCAGGCCAGAGTGCTAGCAGGTGGTGCGAGCCACTTGATCCCTAGGTGGGCCAGAGCGCTAGCAGGTGGTGCAGGCCACCTGATCCCTAGGCAGGCCAAAGCACTAGCAGGTGGTGAGGGGCACCTGATCCCTAGGCAGGCCAGAGCACCAGCAGGTGGTGCAGGCCACTTGATCCCTAGGTGTGCGAGAGTGCTAGCAGGTGGTGCGGGCCACTTGATCCCTATTCGGGCCAGAGCGCTAGCAGGTGGCGAGGGGCACCTGATCCCTAGGCGGGCCAGAGCGCAAGCAGGTGGCACGGGCCACTTGATCCCTAGGTAGGCCAGAGCGCTAGCAGGTAGCGAGGGGCACCTGATCCCTAGGCGGGCCATAGCGCTAGCAGGTGGCATGGGCCACTTGATCCCTAGGTGGGCCACAGTGCTAGCAGGTGGTGCGGGCCACCTGATCCCTAGGTGTGCGAGAGTGCTAGCAGGTGGCGCGGGCCACTTGATCCCTAGGCTATCCAGAGCGCCAGCGGGTGGCGTGGGCCACTTGATACATAGGCGGGCCAGAGCGCTAGCAGGTGGCGAGGCGCACCTGATCCCTAGGCGGGCCAGAGCGCTAGCAGGTAGCGAGGGGCACCCGATCCCTAGCCGGGCCATAGTGCTCGCAGGTGGCATGGGACACTTGATCCCTAGGTGGGGGAAAGTGCTAGCAGGTGACACAGGCCACTTGATCCCTAGCACTAGCAGGTGGCACGAGCGACTTGATCCCTAGGCGGGCCAGAGCTCTAGCAGGTGGCACGGGCCACTTGATCCCTAGGTGGGCCAGAGTGCTAGCAGGTGGCACGGGCCACTTGATCCCTAGGCGGGCCAGAGTGCTAGCAGGTGGTGCTGGGCACCTGATTCCTAGGCGGGCCAGAGCGCTAGCAGATAGTGCGGGCCACCTGATTTCTAGGTGGGCCAGAGCGCTAGCAACTGGTGCAGGCCACCTGATCCCTAGGCAGGCCAAAGCAGTAGCAGGTGGTGAGGGGCACCTGATCCCTAGGCAGGCCAGAGCACTAGCAGGTGGTGCAGGCCACTTGATCCCTAGATGTGCGAGAGTGCTAGCAGGTGGCGTGGGCCACTTGATCCCTAGGCGGGCCAGAGCGCTAGCAGGTGGCATGGGCCACTTGATCCCTAAGTGGGCCAGAGTGCTAGGAGGTGGCGTGGGCCTCTTGATCCCTAGGCTGGCCAGAGCGCTAGCGGGTGGCGTGGGCCACTTGATCCATAGGCGGGCCAGAGCGCTAGCAGGTGGTGAGTGGCACCTGATTCCTAGGTGTGCGAGAGTGCTAGCATGTGGCGCGGGCCACTTAATCCCTAAGTGGGCCAGAGTGCTAGGAGGTGGCGTGGGCCTCTTGATCCCTAGGCTGGCCAGAGCGCTAGCGGGTGGCGTGGGCCACTTGATCCATAGGCGGGCCAGAGCGCTAGCAGGTGGCGAGTGGCACCTGATTCCTAGGTGTGCGAGAGTGCTAGCAGGTGGCACGGGCCACTTGATCCCTAGGCGGGCCAGAGCGCTAGCAGGTGACGAGGGGCACCTGATCCCTAGGCGGGCCAGAGCGCAAGCAGGTGGCATGGGCCACTTAATCCCTAGGCGGGCCAGAGCGCTAGCAGGTGGCGAGGGGCACCTGATCCCTAGGCGGGCCATAGCGCTAGCAGGTGGTGCTGGGCACCTGATTCCTTGGTGCACCAGAGTGCTAGAAGGTGGCATGGGCCACTTGATGCCTAGGTGGCCTATAGTGCTAGCATGTGGCGCTGGCCACTTGATCCCTAGATGGGCCAGAGCGCTAGCAGGTGACGAGGGGCACCTGATCCCTAGGCAGGCCAGAGTGCTAGCAGGTGGTGCGAGCCACTTGATCCCTAGGTGGGCCAGAGTGCTAGCAGGTGGCACGGGCCACTTGATCCCTAGGCGGGCAAGAGTGCTAGCAGGTGGTGCTGGGCACCTGATTCCTTGGTGCGCCAGAGTGCTAGAAGGTGGCATGGGCCACTTGATGCCTAGGTGGCCTAGAGTGCTAGCATGTGGCGCTGGCCACTTGATCCCTAGATAGGCCAGAGCGCTAGCAGGTGGCGAGGGGCACCTGATCCCTAGGCAGGCCAGAGTGCTAGCAGGTGGCGCGAGCCACTTGATCCCTAGGTGGGCCAGAGTGCTAGCAGGTGGCACGGGCCACTTGATCCCTAGGCGGGCCAGAGTGCTAGCAGGTGGTGCTGGGCACCTGATTCCTTGGTGCACCAGAGTGATAGAAGGTGGCATGGGCCACTTGATGCCTAGGTGGCCTAGAGTGCTAGCATGTGGCGCTGGCCATTTGATCCCTAGATGGGCCAGAGCGCTAGCAGGTGGCGAGGGGCACCTGATCCCTAGGCAGGCCAAAGTGCTAGCAGGTGGTGCGAGCCACTTGATCCCTAGGCAGGCCAAAGCACTAGCAGGTGGTGAGGGGCACCTGATCCCTAGGCAGACCAGAGCACTAGCAGGTGGTGCAGGCCACTTGATCCCTAGGTGTGCGAGAGTGCTAGCAGGTGGCGCGCGCCACTTGATCCCTAGGCGGGCCAGAGCGCTAGCAGGTGGCATGGGCCACTTGATCCCTAGGCTGGCCAGAGCGCAAGCGGGTGGCGTGGGCCACTTGATCCATAGGCGGGCCAGAGCGCTAGCAGGTGGCGAGTGGCACCTGATCCCTAGGCGGGCCAGAGCGCAAGCAGGTGGCACGGGCCACTTAATCCCTAGGGGGGCCAGAGCGCTAACAGGTGGCGAGGGGCACCTGATCCCTAGGCGGGCCATAGCGCTAGCAGGTGGTGCTGGGCACCTGATTCCTTGGTGCGCCAGAGTGCTAGAAGGTGGCATGGGCCACTTGATGCCTAGGTGGCCTAGAGTGCTAGCATGTGGCGCTGGCCACTTGATCCCTAGATGGGCCAGAGCGCTAGCAGTTGACGAGGGGCACCTGATCCCTAGGCAGGCCAGAGTGCTAGCAGGTGGTGCGAGCAACTTGATCCCTAGGTGGGCCAGAGCGCTAACAGGTGGTGCAGGCCACCTGAACCCTAGGCAGGCCAAAGCACTAGCAGGTGGTGAGGGGCACCTGATCCCTAGGCATTCCAGAGCACTAGCAGGTGGTGCAGGCCACTTGATCCCTAGGTGTGCGAGAGTGCTAGCAGGTGGCGCGGGCCACTTGATCCCTAGGCGGGCCAGAGCGCTAGCAGGTGGCATGGGCCACTTGATCCCTAGGCTGGCCAGAGAGCTAGCGGGTGGCGTGGGCCACTTGATCCATAGGCGGGCCAGAGCGCTAGCAGGTGGCGAGTGGCACCTGATCCCTAGGCGGGCCGGAGCGCTAGCAGGTGGTGAGGGGCAGTTGATCCCTAGGCGGGCCATAGCGCTAGCAGGTGGCATGGGCCACTTGATCCCTAGGTGGGCGAGAGTGCTAGCAGGTGACACAGGCCACTTGATCGCTAGCGCTAGCAGGTGGCACGAGCGACTTGATCCCTAGGTGGGCCAGAGCTCTAGTAGGTGGCACGGGCCACTTGATCCCTAGGTGGGCCATAGCGCTAGCAGGTGGTGCGGGCCACCTGATCCCTAGGTGTGCGAGAGTGCTAGCAGGTGGCGCGGGCCACTTGATCCCTAGTTGGGCCAGAGCGCTAGCAAGTGGTGAGGGGCACCTGATCCCTAGGCGGGCCATAGCGCTAGCAGGTGACATGGGCCACTTGATCCCTAGGTGGGCGAGAGTGCTAGCAGGTGACACAGGCCACTTGATCCCTAGCACTAGCAGATGGCACGAGCGACTTGATCCCTAGGTGGGCCAGAGCTCTAGCAGGTGGCACGGGCCACTTGATCCCTAGGCGGGCCACAGCGCTAGCAAGTGGTGCGGGCCACCTGATCCCTAGGTGTGCGAGAGTGCTAGCATGTGGCGTGGGCCACTTGATCCCTAGGCGGGCCAGAGTGCTAGCAGGTGGTGCTGGGCACCTGATTCCTTGCTGGGCCAGAGTGCTAGCAGATGGCATGGGCCACTTGATCCCTAGGTGTGCGAGAGTGCTAGCAGGTGGCACGGGCCACTTGATCCCTAGGCGGGCCAGAGCGCTAGCAGGTGGCATGGGCCACTTGTTCCCTAAGTGGGCCAGAGTGCTAGGAGGTGGTGTGGGCCACTTGATCCCTAGGCGGGCCAGAGCGCCAGCAGGTGGCGAGTGGCACCTGATCCCTAGGCGGGCCAGAGCGCAAGCAGGTGGCTTGGGCCACTTAATCCCTAGGCGGGCCAGAGCACTAGCAGTTGGCATGGGCCACCCTATCCCTAGGTGTGCGAGAGTGCTAGCATGTGGCGTGGGCCACTTGATCCCTAGGCGGGCCAGAGTGCTAGCAGGTGGTGCTGGGCACCTGATTCCTTGGTGGGCCAGAGTGCTAGCAGATGACATGGGCCACTTGATCCCTAGGTGTGCGAGAGTGCTAGCAGGTGGCGCGGGCCACTTGATCCCTAGGCGGGCCAGAGCGCTAGCAGGTGGCATGGGCCACTTGTTCCCTAAGTGGGCCAGAGTGCTAGGAGGTGGTGTGGGCCACTTGATCCCTAGGCGGGCCAGAGCGCTAGCAGGTGGCGAGTGGCACCTGATCCCTAGGCGGGCCAGAGCGCAAGCAGGTGGCACGGGCCACTTAATCCCTAGGCGGGCCAGAGCGCTAGCAGGTGGCGAGGGGCACCTGATCCCTAGGTGTGCGAGTGTGCTAGCATGTGGTGCGGGCCACTTGATCCCTATGTGGGCCAGAGTGCTAGCAGGTGGCACGGGCCACTTGATCCCTAGGCGGGCCAGAGTCCTAGCAGGTGGTGCTGGGCACCTGATTCCTTGGTGGGCGAGAGTGCTAGCAGGTGGCATGGGCCACTTGATGCCTAGGTGGCCTAGAGTGCTAGCAGGTGGCATGGGCCACTTGATCCCTAGGTGGGCGAAAGTGCTAGCAGGTGGCGCGGGCCACTTGATCCCTAGATGGGCCAGAGCGCTAGCAGTAGCGAGGGGCACCTGATCCCTAGGCGGGCCATAGCGCTAGCAGGTGGTGAGGGGCACCTGATCCCTAGGCGGGCCATAGCGCTAGCAGGTGACACAGGCCACTTGATCCCTAGCGCTAGCAGGTGGCACGAGCGATTTGAATCCTAGGCGGGCCAGAGCTCTAGCAGGTGGCTCGGGCCACTTGATCCCTAGATGGGCCACAGCGCTAGCAGGTGGTGCGGGCCACCTGATCCCTAGGTGTGCGAGAGTGCTAGCAGGTGACGTGGGCCACTTGATCCCTAGGTGGGCCAGAGCGCTAGCAAGTGGTGAGGGGCACCTGATCCCTAGGCGGGCCATAGCTCTAGCAGGTGGCATGGGCCACTTGATCCCTAGGTGGGCGAGAGTGCTAGCAGGTGACACAGGCCACTTGATCCCTAGCGCTAGCAGGTTGCACGAGCGACTTGATCCCTAGGAGGGCAAAAGCTCTAGCAGGTGGCATGGGCCACTTGATCCCTAGGCGGGCCACAGCGCTAGCAAGTGGTGCGGGCCACCTGATCCCTAGGTGTGCGAGAGTGCTAGCAGGTGGCGCGGGCCACTTGATCCCTAGGCGGGCCAGAGCGCTAGCAGGTGGCATGGGCCACTTGATCCCTAGGCTGGCCAGAGAGCTAGCGGGTGGCGTGGGCCACTTGATCCATAGGCGGGCCAGAGCGCTAGCAGGTGGCGAGTGGCACCTGATCCCTAGGCGGGCCAGAGCGCAAGCAGGTGGCACGGGCCACTTAATCCCTAGGCGGGCCAGAGCGCTAGCAGGTGGCGAGGGGCACCTGATCCCTAGGCGGGCCATAGCGCTAGCAGGTGGTGAGGGGCAGTTGATCCCTAGGCGGGCCATAGCGCTAGCAGGTGGCATGGGCTACTTGATCCCTAGGTGGGCGAGAGTGCTAGCAGGTGACACAGGCCACTTGATCGCTAACGCTAGCAGGTGGCACGAGCGACTTGATCCCTAGGCGGGCCAGAGCTCTAGCAGGTGGCACGGGCCACTTGATCCCTAGGTGGGCCATAGCGCTAGCAGGTGGTGCGGGCCACCTGATCCCTAGGTGTGCGAGAGTGCTAGCAGGTGGCGCGGGCCACTTGATCCCTAGTTGGGCCAGAGCGCTAGCAAGTGGTGAGGGGCACCTGATCCCTAGGCGGGCCATAGCGCTAGCAGGTGGCATGGGCCACTTGATCCCTAGGTGGGCGAGAGTGCTAGCAGGTGACACAGGCCACTTGATCCCTAGCACTAGCAGGTGGCACGAGCGACTTGATCCCTAGGCGGGCCAGAGCTCTAGCAGGTGGCACGGGCCACTTGATCCCTAGGCGGGCCACAGCGCTAGCAAGTGGTGCGGGCCACCTGATCCCTAGGTGTGCGAGAGTGCTAGCATGTGGCGTGGGCCACTTGATCCCTAGGCGGGCCAGAGTGCTAGCAGGTGGTGCTGGGCACCTGATTCCTTGGTGGGCCAGAGTGCTAGCAGATGACATGGGCCACTTGATCCCTAGGTGTGCGAGAGTGCTAGCAGGTGGCGTGGGCCACTTGATCCCTAGGCGGGCCAGAGCGCTAGCAGGTGGCATGGGCCACTTGTTCCCTAAGTGGGCCAGAGTGCTAGGAGGTGGTGTGGGCCACTTGATCCCTAGGCGGGCCAGAGCGCTAGCAGGTGGCGAGTGGCACCTGATCCCTAGGCGGGCCTGAGCGCAAGCAGGTGGCACGGGCCACTTAATCCCTAGGCGGGCCAGAGCGCTAGCAGGTGGCGAGGGGCACCTGATCCCTAGGTGTGCGAGTGTGCTAGCATGTGGCGCAGGCCACTTGATCCCTATGTGGGCCAGAGTGCTAGCAGGTGGCACGGGCCACTTGATCCCTAGGCGGGCCAGAGTCCTAGCAGCTGGTGCTGGGCACCTGATTCCTTGGTGGGCCAGAGTGCTAGCAGGTGGCATGGGCCACTTGATGCCTAGGTGGCCTAGAGTGCAAGCAGGTGGCATGGGCCACTTGATCCCTAGGTGGGTGAAAGTGCTAGCAGGTGGCGCGGGCCACTTGATCCCTAGATGGGCCAGAGCGCTAGCAGTAGCGAGGGGCACCTGATCCCTAGGCGGGCCATAGCGCTAGCAGGTGGTGAGGGGCACCTGATCCCTAGGCGGGCCATAGCGCTAGCAGGTGACACAGGCCACTTGATCAATAGCGCTAGCAGGTGGCACGAGCGATTTGATCCCTAGGCGGGCCAGAGCTCAAGCAGGTGGCACGAGCCACTTAATCCCTAGATGTGCCACGGCGCTAGCAGGTGGTGCGGGCCACCTGATCCCTAGGTGTGCGAGAGTGCTAGCAGGTGACGTGGGCCACTTGATCCCTAGGTGGGCCAGAGCGCTAGCAAGTGGTGAGGGGCACCTGATCCCTAGGCGGGCCATAGCTCTAGCAGGTGGCATGGGCCACTTGATCCCTAGGTGGGCGAGAGTGTTAGCAGGTAACACAGGCCACTTGATCCCTAGCGCTAGCAGGTTGCACGAGCGACTTGATCCCTAGGAGGGCAAAAGCTCTAGCAGGTGGCATGGGCCACTTGTTCCCTAAGTGGGCCAGAGTGCTAGGAGGTGGTGTGGGCCACTTGATCCCTAGGCGGGCCAGAGCGCTAGCAGGTGGCGAGTGGCACCTGATCCCTAGGCGGGCCAGAGCGCAAGCAGGTGGCACGGGCCACTTAATCCCTAGGCGGGCCAGAGCGCTAGCAGTTGGCATGGGCCACCTGATCCCTAGGTGTGCGAGAGTGCTAGCATGTGGCGTGGGCCACTTGGTCCCTAGGCGGGCCAGAGTGCTAGCAGGTGGTGCTGGGCACCTGATTCCTTGGTGGGCCAGAGTGCTAGCAGATGGCATGGGCCACTTGATCCCTAGGTGTGCGAGAGTGCTAGCAGGTGGCGCGGGCCACTTGATCCCTAGGCGGGCCAGAGCGCTAGCAGGTGGCATGGGCCACTTGTTCCCTAAGTGGGCCAGAGTGCTAGGAGGTGGTGTGGGCCACTTGATCCCTAGGCGGGCCAGAGCGCTAGCAGGTGGCGAGTGGCACCTGATCCCTAGGCGGGCCAGAGCGCAAGCAGGTGGCACGGGCCACTTAATCCCTAGGCGGGCCAGAGCGCTAGCAGGTGGCGAGGGGCACCTGATCCCTAGGTGTGCGAGTGTGCTAGCATGTGGCGCGGGCCACTTGATCCCTATGTGGGCCAGAGTGCTAGCAGGTGGCACGGGCCACTTGATCCCTAGGCGGGCCAGAGTCCTAGCAGGTGGTGCTGGGCACCTGATTCCTTGGTGGGCCAGAGTGCTAGCAGGTGGCATGGGCCACTTGACGCCTAGGTGGCCTAGAGTGCTAGCAGGTGGCGAGGGGCACCTGATCCCTAGGCAGGCCAGAGCGCAAGCAGGTGGCACGGGCCACTTGATTCCTAGGCGGGCCAGAGCGCTAGCAGGTAGCGAGGGGCACCTGATCCCTAGGCGGGCCATAGCGCTAGCAGGTGGTGAGGGGCATCTGATCCCTAGGCGGGCCATAGCGCTAGCAGGTGGCATGGGCCACTTGATCCCTAGGTGGGCGAGAGTGCTAGCAGGTGACACAGGCCACTTGATCCCTAGCGCTAGCAGGTGGCACGAGCGACTTGATCCCTAGGCGGGCCAGAGCTCTAGAAGGTGGCACGGGCCACTTGATCCCTAGGTGGGCGAGAGTGCTAGCAGGTGGCGCGGGCCACTTGATCCCTAGGTGGGCCAGAGCATTAGCAGGTGGCGAGGGGCACCTGATCCCTAGGCGGGCCATAGCGCTAGCAGGTGGCATGGGCCACTTGATCCCTAGGTGGGTGAGAGTGCTAGCAGGTGGCACGAGCGACTTGATCCCTAGGCGGGCCAGAGCTCTAGCAGGTGGCACGGGCCACTTGATCCCTAGGCGGACCACAACGCTAGCAGGTGGTGCGGGCCACCTGATCCCTAAGTGTGCGAGAGTGCTAGCATGTGGCGTGGGCCACTTGATCCCTAGATGGGACAGAGTGCTAGCAGGTGGCACGGGCCACTTGATCCCTAGGCGGCCCAGAGTGCTAGCAGGTGGCATGGGCCACTTGATCCCTAGGTGGGCGAAAGTGCTAGCAGGTGGTGCGAGCCACTTGATCCCTAGGTGGGCCAGAGCGCTAGCAGGTGGCGAGTGGCACCTGATCCCTAGGCGGGCCAGAGCGCAAGCAGGTGGCACGGGCCACTTAATCCCTAGGCAGGCCAGAGCGCTAGCAGGTGGCGAGGTGCACCTGATCCCTAGGCGGGCAATAGCGCTAGCAGGTGGCATGGGCCACTTGATCCCTAAGTGGGCCAGAGTGCTAGGAGGTGGCGTGGGCCACTTGATCCCTAGGCTGGCCAGAGCGCTAGCGGGTGGTGTGGGCCACTTGATCCATAGGCGGGCCAGAGCGCTAGCAGGTGGCGAGTGGCACCTGATCCCTAGGCGGGCCAGAGCGCAAGCAGGTGGCACGGGCCACTTAATCCCTAGGCAGGCCAGAGCGCTAGCAGGTGGCGAGGTGCACCTGATCCCTAGGCGGGCAATAGCGCTAGCAGGTGGCATGGGCCACTTGATCCCTAGGTGGGCGAGAGTGCTAGCAGGTGGCACGAGCGACTTGATCCCTAGGCGGGCCAGAGCTCTAGCAGGTGGCACGGGCCACTTGATCCCTAGGCGGACCACAACGCTAGCAGGTGGTGCGGGCCACCTGATCCCTAGGTGTGCGAGAGTGCTAGCATGTGGCGCGGGCCACTTGATCCCTAGATGGGACAGAGTGCTAGCAGGTGGCACGGGCCACTTGATCCCTAGGCGGCCCAGAGTGCTAGCAGGTGGCATGGGCCACTTGATCCCTAGGTGGGCGAAAGTGCTAGCAGGTGGTGCGAGCCACTTGATCCCTAGGTGGGCCAGAGCGCTAGCAGGTGGTGCAGGCCACCTGATCCCTAGGCAGGCCAAAGCACTAGCAGGTGGTGGGGGGCACCTGATCCCTAGGCAGGCCAGAGCACTAGCAGGTGGTGCAGGCCACTTGATCCCTAGGTGTGCGAGAGTGCTAGCAGGTGGCGTTGGCCACTTGATCCCTAGGTGGGCCAGAGCGCTTGCAGGTGGCATTGGCCACTTGATCCCTAAGTGGGCCAGAGTGCTAGGAGGTGGCGCGGGCCACTTGATCCCTAGGCTGGCCAGAGCGCTAGCGGGTGGCGTGGGCCACTTGATCCATAGGCGGGCCAGATCGATAGCAGGTGGCGAGGGGCACCTGATCCCTAGGTGGGCCACAGCGCTAGCAGGTGGTGCGGGCCACCTGATCCCTAGGTGTGCGAGAGTGCTAGCAGGTGGCGCGGGCCACTTGATCCCTAGTTGGGCCATAGCGCTAGCAGGTGGCGAGGGGCACCTGATCCCTAGGCGGGCCATAGCGCTAGCAGGTGGCATGGGCCACTTGATCCCTAGGTGGGCGAGAGTGCTAGCAGGTGACACAGGCCACTTGATCCCTAGCACTAGCAGGTGGCATGAGCGACTTGATCCCTAGGCGGGCCAGAGCTCTAGCAGGTGGCACGGGCCACTTGATCCCTAGGTGGGCCACAGCGCTAGCAGGTGGTGCGGGCCACCTGATCCCTAGGTGTGCGAGAGTGCTAGCAGGTGGCGCGGGCCACTTGATCCCTAGGTGGGCCAGAGCTCTAGCAGGTGGCGAGGGGCACCTGATCCCTAGGCGGGCCATAGCGCTAGCATGTGGCATGGGCCACTTGATCCCTAGGTGGGTGAGAGTGCTAGCAGGTGACACAGGCCACTTGATCTCTAGCACTAGCTGGTGGCACGAGCGACTTGAGCCCTAGGCGGGCCAGAGCTCTAGCAGGTGGCACGGGCCACTTGATCCATAGGCGGACCACAACACTAGCAGGTGGTGCAGGCCACCAGATCCCTAGGTGTGCGAGAGTGCTAGCATGTGGCGCGGGCCACTTGATCCCTAGATGGGACAGAGTGATAGCAGGTGGCACGGGCCACTTGATCCCTAGGCGGCCTAGAGTGCTAGCAGGTGGCATGGGCCACTTGATCCCTAGGTGGGCGAAAGTGCTAGCAGGTGGTGCGAGCCACTTGATCCCTAGGTGGGCCAGAGCGCTAGCAGGTGGTGCAGGCCACCTGATCCCTAGGCAGGCCAAAGCACTAGCAGGTGGTGAGGGGCACCTGATCCCTAGGCAGGCCAGAGCACTAGCAGGTGGTGCAGGCCACTTGATCCCTAGTTGTGCGAGAGTGCTAGCAGGTGGCGCGTGCCACTTGATCCCTAGGCGGGCCAGAGCGCTAGCAGGTGGCATGGGACACTTAATCCCTAAGTGGGCCAGAGTGCTAGGAGGTGGCGTGGGCCACTTGATCCCTAGGCTGGCCAGAGCGCTAGCGGGTGGCGTGGGCCACTTGATCAATAGGCGGGCCAGAGCGCTAGCAGGTGGCGAGTGGCACCTGATCCCTAGGCGGGCCAGAGCGCAAGCAGGTGGCACGGGCCACTTAATACCTAGGCAGGCCAGAGTGCTAGCAGGTGGCGAGGTGCACCTGATACCTAGGCGGGCCATAGCGCTAGCAGGTGGCATGGGCCACTTGATCCCTAGGTGGCCGAGAGTGCTAGCAGGTGACACAGGCCACTTGATCCCTAGCACTAGCAGGTGACACGAGCGACTTGATCCCTAGGCGGGCCAGAGCTTTAGCAGGTGGCACGGGCCACTTGATCCCTAGGCAGGCCACAGCGCTAGAAGGTGGTGCGGGCCACCTGATCCCTAGGTGTGCGAGAGTGCTAGCATGTGGCGCGGGCCACTTGATTCCTAGGCGGGCCAGAGTGCTAGCAGGTGGTGCTGGGCACCTGATTCCTTGGTGCGCCAGAGTGCTAGAAGGTGGCATGGGCCACTTTAATGCCTAGGTGGCCTAGAGTGCTAGCATGTGGCGCTGGCCACTTGATCCCTAGATGGGCCAGAGCGCTAGCAGGTGGCGAGGGGCACCTGATCCCTAGGCAGGCCAGAGTGCTAGCAGGTGGTGCGAGCCACTTGATCCCTAGGTGGGCCAGAGCGCTAGCAGGTGGTGCAGGCCACCTGATCCCTAGGCAGGCCAGAGCACTAGCAGGTGGTGCAGGCCACTTGATCCCTAGGTGTGCGAGAGTGCTAGCAGGTGGCGCGGGCCACTTGATCCCTAGGCGGGCCAGAGCGCTAGCAGGTGGCATGGGCCACTTGATCCCTAGGCTGGCCAGAGTGCTAGCGGGTGGCGTGGGCCACTTGATCCATAGGCGGGCCAGAGCGCTAGCAGGTGGCGAGTGGCACCTGATCCCTAGGCGGGCCAGAGCGCAAGCAGGTGGCAAGGGGCACCTGATCCCTAGGCGGGCCATAGCGCTAGCAGGTGGTGCTGGGCACCTGATTCCTTGGTGCGCCAGAGTGCTAGAAGGTGGCATGGGCAACTTGATGCCTAGGTGGCCTAGAGTGCTAGCATGTGGCGCTGGCCACTTGATCCCTAGATGGGCCAGAGCGCTAGCAGGTGGCGAGGGGTACCTGATCCCTAGGCAGGCTAGAGTGCTAGCAGGTGGTGCGAGCCACTTGATCCCTAGGTGGACCAAAGCGCTAGCAGGTGGTGCAGGCCACCTGATCCCTAGGCAGGCCAAAGCACTAGCAGGTGGTGAGGGGCACCTGATCCCTAAGCAGGCCAGAGCACTAGCAGGTGGTGCAGGCCACTTGATCCCTAGGTGTGCGAGAGTGCTAGCAGGTGGTGCGGGCCACTTGATCCCTAGGCGGGCCAGAGCGCTAGCAGGTGGCATGGGCCACTTGATCCCTAGGCTGGCCAGAGCGCTAGCGGGTGGCGTGGGCCACTTGATCCATAGGCGGGCCAGAGCGCTAGCAGGTGGCGAGTGGCACCTGATCCCTAGGCGGGCCAGAGCGCAAGCAGGTGGCACGGGCCACTTAATCCCTAGGCGGGCCAGAGCGCTAGCAGGTGGCGAGGGGCACCTGATCCCTAGACGGGCCATAGCGCTAGCAGGTGGTGCTGGGCACCTGATTCCTTGGTGCGCCAGAGTGCTAGAAGGTGGCATGGGCCACTTGATGCCTAGGTGGCCTAGAGTGCTAGCATGTGGCGCTGGCCACTTGATCCCTAGGCGGGCCAGAGCGCAAGCAGGTGGCGAGGGGCACTTGATCCCTAGGCGGGCCATAGAGCTAGCAGGTGGTGCTGGGCACCTGATTCCTTGGTGCGCCAGAGTGCTAGAAGGTGGCATGGGCCACTTGATGCCTAGGTGGCCTAGAGTGCTAGCATGTGGCGCTGGCCACTTGATCCCTAGATGGGCCAGAGCGCTAGCAGGTGGCGAGGGGTACCTGATCCCTAGGCAGGCCAGAGTGCTAGCAGGTGGTGTGAGCCACTTGATCCCTAGGTGGGCCAAAGCGCTAGCAGGTGGTGCAGGCCACCTGATCCCTAGGCAGGCCAAAGCACTAGCAGGTGGTGAGGGGCACCTGATCCCTAAGCAGGCCAGAGCACTAGCAGGTGGTGCAGGCCACTTGATCCCTAGGTGTGCGAGAGTGCTAGCAGGTGGTGCGGGCCACTTGATCCCTAGGCGGGCCAGAGCGCTAGCAGGTGGCATGGGCCACTTGATCCCTAGGCTGGCCAGAGCGCTAGCGGGTGGCGTGGGCCACTTGATCCATAGGCGGGCCAGAGCGCTAGCAGGTGGCGAGTGGCACCTGATCCCTAGGCGGGCCAGAGCGCAAGCAGGTGGCACGGGCCACTTAATCCCTAGGCGGGCCAGAGCGCTAGCAGGTGGCGAGGGGCACCTGATCCCTAGACGGGCCATAGCGCTAGCAGGTGGTGCTGGGCACCTGATTCCTTGGTGCGCCAGAGTGCTAGAAGGTGGCATGGGCCACTTGATGCCTAGGTGGCCTAGAGTGCTAGCATGTGGCGCTGGCCACTTGATACCTAGATGGGCCAGAGTGCTAGCAGGTGACGAGGGGCACCTGATCCCTAGGCAGGCCAGAGTGCTAGCAGGTGGTGCGAGCCACTTGATCCCTAGGTGGGCCAGAGCGCTAGCAGGTGGTGCAGGCCACCTGATCCCTAGGCAGGCCAAAGCACTAGCAGGTGGTGAGGGGCACCTGATCCCTAGGCAGGCCAGAGCACTAGCAGGTGGTGCAGGCCACTTGATCCCTAGGTGTGCGAGAGTGCTAGCAGGTGGCGCGGGCCACATGATCCCTAGGCGGGCCAGAGCGCTAGCAGGTGGCATGGGCCACTTGATCCCTAGGCTGGCCAGAGCGCTAGCGGGTGGCGTGGGCCACTTAATCCATAGGCGGGCCAGAGCGCTAGCAGGTGGCGAGTGGCACCTGATCCCTAGGCGGGCCAGAGCACAAGCAGGTGGCACGGGCCACTTAATCCCTAGGCGGGCCAGAGCGCTAGCAGGTGGCGAGGGGCACCTGATCCCTAGGCGGGCCATAACGCTAGCAGGTGGTGAGGGGCACCTGATCCCTAGGCGGGCCATAGCGCTAGCAGGTGGCATGGGCCACTTGATCCCTAGGTGGGCGAGAGTGCTAGAAGGTGACACAGGCCACTTGATCCCTAGCGCTAGCAGGTGGCACGAGCGACTTGATCCCTAGGTGGGCCAGAGTTTTAGCAGGTGGCACAGGCCACTTGATCCCTAGGTGGGCCATAGCGCTAGCAGGTGGTGCGGGCCACCTGATCCCTAGGTGTGCGAGAGTGCTAGCAGGTGCCGCAGGCCACTTGATCCCTAGTTGGGCCAGAGCGCTAGCAAGTGGTGAGGGGCACCTGATCCCTAGGCGGGCCATAGCGCTAGCAGTTGGCATGGGCCACTTGATCCCTAGGTGGGCGAGAGTGCTAGCAGGTGACACAGGCCACTTGATCCCTAGGTGTGCGAGAGTGCTAGCAGGTGGCGCGGGCCACTTGATCCCTAGCGCTAGCAGGTGGCACGAGCGACTTGATCCCTAGGCGGGCCAGAGCTCTAGCAGGTGGCACGGGCCACTTGATCCCTAGGCGGCCACAGCGCTAGCAGGTGTTGCGGGCCACCTGATCCCTAGGTGTGCGAGAGTGCTAGCATGTGGCGCGGGCCACTTGATCCCTAGGCGGGCCAGAGTGCTAGCAGGTGGTGCTGGGCACCTGATTCCTTGGTGGGCCAGAGTGCTAGCAGATGGCATGGGCCACTTGATGCCTAGGTGGCCTAGAGTGCTAGCTGGTGGTGCAGGCCACTCTATCCCTAGGTATGCGAGAGTGCTAGCAGGTGGCGCGGGCCACTTGATCCCTAGGCGGGCCAGAGCGCTAGCAGGTGGCATGGGCCACTTGATCTCTAAGTGGGCCAGAGTGCTAGGAGGTGGCGTGGGCCACTTGATCCCTAGGCTGGCCAGAGCGAAAGCGGGTGGCGTGGGCCACTTGATCCATAGGCGGGCCAGAGCGCTAGCAGGTGGCGAGTGGCACCTGATCCCTAGGCGGGCCAGAGCGCAAGCAGGTGGCACGGGCCACTTAATCCCTAGGCGGGCCAGAGTGCTAGCAGGTGGCACGGGCCACTTGATCCCTAGGCGGGCCAGAGTCCTAGCAGTTTGTGCTGGGCACCTGATTCCTTGGTGGGCTAGAGTGCTAGCAGGTGGCATGGGCCACTTGATCCCTAGGTGGGCAAAAGTGCTAGCAAGTGGCGCGGGCCACTTGATCCCTAGATGGGCCAGAGCGCTAGCAGGTAGCGAGGGGCACCTGATCCCTAGGCGGGCCATAGCGCTAGCAGGTGGTGAGGGGCACCTGATCCCTAGGCGGGCCATAGCGCTAGCAGGTGACACAGGCCACTTGATCCCTAGCGCTAGCAGGTGGCACGAGCGACTTGATTCCTAGGCGGGCCAGAGCTCTAGCAGGTGGCACGGGCCACTTGATCCCTAGGTGGGCCACAGCGCTAGCAGGTGGTGCGGGCCACCTGATCCCTAGGTGTGCGAGAGTGCTAGCAGGTGGCGTGGGCCACTTGATCCCTAGGTGGGCCAGAGCGCTAGCAAGTGGTGAGGGGCACCTGATCCCTAGGCGGGCCATAGCGCTAGCAGGTGGCATGGGCCACTTGATCCCTAGGTGGGCGAGAGTGCTAGCAGGTGACACAGGCCACTTGATCCCTAGCGCTTGCAGGTGGCGAGTGGCACCTGATCCCTAGGCGGGCCAGAGCGCAAGCAGGTGGCACGGGCCACTTGATCCCTAGGTGGGCCAGAGTGCTAGCAGGTGGCACGGGCCACTTGATCCCTAGGCGGGCAAGAGTCCTAGCAGTTTGTGCTGGGCACCTGATTCCTTGGTGGGCCAGAGTGCTAGCAGGTGGCATGGGCCACTTGATCCCTAGGTGGGCGAAAGTGCTAGCAAGTGGCGCGGGCCACTTGATCGCTAGATGGGCCAGAGCGCTAGCAGGTAGCGAGGGGCACCTGATCCCTAGGCGGGCCATAGCGCTAGCAGGTGGTGAGGGTCACCTGATCCCTAGGCGGGCCATAGCGCTAGCAGGTGACACAGGCCACTTGATCCCTAGCGCTAGCAGGTGGCACGAGCGACTTGATTCCTAGGCGGGCCAGAGCTCTAGCAGGTGGCACGGGCCACTTGATCCCTAGGTGGGCCACAGCGCTAGCAGGTGGTGCGGGCCACCTGATCCCTAGGTGTGCGAGAGTGCTAGCAGGTGGCGTGGGCCACTTGATCCCTAGATGGGCCAGAGCGCTAGCAAGTGGTGAGGGGCACCTGATCCCTAGGCGGGCCATAGCGCTAGCAGGTGGCATGGGCCACTTGATCCCTAGGTGGGCGAGAGTGCTAGCAGGTGACACAGGCCACTTGATCCCTAGCGCTTGCAGGTTGCACGAGCGACTTGATCCCTAGGCGGGCCAGAGCTCTAGCAGGTGGCACGGGCCACTTGGTCCCTAGGCGGGCCGCAGCGCTAGCAGGTGGTGCAGGCCATCTGATCCATAGGTGTGCGAGAGTGCTAGCATGTGGCGCGGGCCACGTGATCCCTAGGTGGGCCAGAGTGCTAGCAGGTGGCACGGGCCACTTGATCCCTAGGCGGGCGAAAGTGCTAGCATGTGGCGCTGGCCACTTGATCCCTAGATGGGCCAGAGCGCTAGCAGGTGGTGAGGGGAACCTGATCCCTAGGCAGGCCAGAGTGCTAGCAGGTGGTGCGAGCCATTTGATCCCTAGGTGGGCCAGAGCGCTAGCAGTTGGTGCAGGCCACCTGATCCCTAGGCAGGCCAAAGCACTAGCAGGTCGTGAGGGGCACCTGATCGCTAGGCAGGCCAGAGCACTAGCAGGTGGTGCAGGCCACTTGATCCCTAGGTGTGCGAGAGTGCTAGCAGGTGGCGCGGGCCACTTGATCCCTAGGCGGGCCAGAGCGCTAGAAGGTGGCATGGGCCACTTGATCCCTAAGTGGGCCAGAGTGCTAGGAGGTGGCATGGGCCACTTGATCCCTAGGCGGGCCAGAGCGCTAGCGGGTGGCGTGGGCCACTTGATCCCTAGGCGGGCCAGAGCGCTAGCAGGTGGCAAGTGGCACCTGATCCCTAGGCGGGCCAGAGCGCAAGCAGGTGGCATGGGCCACTTAATCCCTAGGCGGGCCAGAGCGCTAGCAGGTGGCGAGGGGCACCTGATCCCTAGGCGGGCCATAGCGCTAGCAGGTGGCATGGGCCACTTGATCCCTAGGTGGGCGAGATTGCTAGCAGGTGACACAGGCCACTTGATCCCTAGCACTAGCAGTTGGCACGAGCGACTTGATCCCTAGGTGGGCCAGAGCTCTAGCAGGTGGCCCGGACCACTCTATCCCTAGGCGGGCCACAGCGCTAGCAGGTAGTGAGGGGCACCTGATCTCTAGGCGGGCCAGAGCACTAGCTGGTGTCACGGGCCACTTGATCCCTAGATGGGCCAGAGCGCTAGCAGGTGGTGCGGGCCACTTGATCCCTAGGCGGGCCAGAACGCTAGCAGGTGGCGAGTGGCACCTGATCCCTAGGCGGGCCTGAGCGCTAGCAGATGGTGCGAGCCACCTGATCCCTAGGCGGGCCAAATCGATCGCAGGTGGCACGGGCCACTTGTTCCCTAGGAGGGCCAGAGCACTAGCAGGTGGTGAGGGGCACCTGATCCCTAGGCGGGCCAGAGAGCTAGCAGGTGGCATGGGCCACTTGATCCCTAGGTAGGCGAGAGTGCTAGCAGGTGACACAGGCCACTTGATCCCTAGAGCTAGCAGGTGGCACGAGTGACTTGATCCCTATGCAGGCCAGAGCACTAGCAGGTGGTGAGGGGCACCTGATCCCTAGGCAGGCCAGAGCACTAGCAGGTGGTGCAGGCCACTTGATCCCTAGGTGTGCGAGAGTGCGAGCAGGTGGCGCGGGCCACTTGATCCCTAGGCGGGCCAGAGCGCTAGAAGGTGGCATGGGCCACTTGATCCCTAAGTGGGCCAGAGTGCTAGGAGGTGGCATGGGCCACTTGATCCCTAGGCTGGCCAGAGCGCTAGCAGGTGGCGAGGGGCAACTGATCCCTAGGCAGGCCATAGCGCTAGCAGGTGGCATGGGCCACTTGATCCCTAGGTGGGCGAGAGTGGTAGCAGGTGACACAGGCCACTTGATCCCTAGCACTAGCAGTTGGCACGAGCGACTTGATCCCTAGGTGGGCCAGAGCTCTAGCAGGTGGCCCGGGCCACTTGATCCCTAGGCAGGCCACAGCGCTAGCAGGTAGTGAGGGGCACCTGATCTCTAGGCGGGCCAGAGCGCTAGCTGGTGTCACGGGCCACTTGATCCCTAGGTGGGCCAGAGCGCTAGCAGGTGGCGAGTGGCACCTGATCCCTAGGCGGGCCAGAGCGCTAGCAGATGGTGCGGGCCACCTGATCCCTAGGCGGGCCAGATCGTTAGCAGGTGGCACAGGCCACTTGTTCCCTAGGAGGGCCAGAGCACTAGCAGGTGGTGAGGGGCACCTGATCCCTAGGCGGGCCAGAGAGCTAGCAGGTGGCATGGGCCACTTAATCCCTAGGTAGGCGAGAGTGCTAGCAGGTGACACAGGCCACTTGATCCCTAGAGCTAGCATGTGGCACGAGCGACTTGATCCCTATGCAGGCCAGAGCACTAGCAGGTGGTGAGGGGCACCTGATCCCTAGGCAGGCCAGAGCACTAGCAGGTGGTGCAGGCCACTTGATCCCTAGGTGTGCGAGAGTGCTAGCAGGTGGCGCTGGCCACTTGATCCCTAGGTGGGCCAGAGCGCTTGCAGGTGGCATGGGCCACTTGATCCATAAGTGGGCCAGAGTGCTAGGAGGTGGCGCGGGCCACTTGATCCCTAGGCTGGCCATAGCGCTAGCGGGTGGCGTGGGCCACTTGATCCATATGCGGGCCAGAGCGCTATTAGGTGGCGAGGGGCACCTGATCCCTAGGTGGGCCAGAGCGCAAGCACGTGGCACGGGCCACTTGATCCCTAGGCGGGCCAGAGCGCTAGCAGGTGGTGAGGGGCACCTAGTCCCTAGGCGGGCCATAGCGCTAGCAGTTGGCATGGGCCACTTGATCCCTAGGTGGGCGAGAGTGCTAGCAGGTGACACAGGCCACTTGATCCCTAGCGCTAGCTGGTGGCACGAGCGACTTGATCTCTAGGCGGGCCAGAGCTCTAGCAGGTGGCACGGGCCACTTGATCCCTAGGCGGGCCACAGCGCTAGCAGGTGATGAGGGGAACCTGATCCCTAGGCGGGCCAGAGCGCTAGCTGGTGGCACGGGCCACTTGATCCCTAGGTGGGCCAGAGCGCAAGCTGTTGGTGCAGGCCACTTCATCCCTAGGTGTTTTCGAGAGTGCTAGCAGGTGGCGCGGGCCACTTGATCCCTAGGCGGGCCAGTGCGCTAGCAGGTGGCATGGGCCACTTGATCCCTAAGTGGGCCAGAGTGCTAGGAGGTGGTGCAGGCCACTTGATCCCTAGGCTGGCCAGAGCACTAGCGGGTGGCGTGGGCCACTTGATCCATAGGTGGGCAAGAGCACTAGCAGGTGGCGAGGGGCACCTGATCCCTAGGCAGACCAGAGCACTAGCAGGTGGTGCAGGCCACTTGATCCCTAGGTGTGCGAGAGTGCTAGCAGGTGGCGCGGGCCACTTGATCCCTAGGCGGGCCAGAGCGCTAGCAGGTGGCATGGGCCAATTGATCCCTAGGTGGGCGAGAGTGCTAGCAGGTGACACAGGCCACTTGATCCCTAGCGCTAGCAGGTGGCACGAGCCACTTGATGCCTAGGTGGCCTAGAGTGCTAGCAGGTGGCCCGGGCCACTTGATCCCTAGGCGGGCCACAGCACTAGCAGGTGGTGAGGGGCACCTGATCCCTAAGCGGGCCAGAGCGCTAGCTGTTGGCACGGGCCACTTGATCCCCAGGTGGGCCAGAGCGCTAGCAGGTGATGCGGGCCACTTAATCCCTAGGCGGGCCAGAACGCTAGCAGGTGGCGAAGGGCACCTGATCCCTAGGCGGGCCAGAGCGCTAGCAGGTGGAGAGGGGCACCTGATCCCTAGGCAGGCCAGAGCGCAAACAGGTGGCACGGGCCACTTGATCCCTAGGCGGGCCAGAGTGCTAGCAGGTGGCGAGTAGCACCTGATCCCTAGGCGGCCAGAGCGCTAGCAGGTTGTGCGGGCCACCTGATCCCTAGGCGGGCCAGAGCTCTAGCAGGTGGCACGGGCCACTTGATCCCTAGGTGGGCCATATCGCTAGCAGGTGGTGCGGGCCACCTGATCCCTAGGTGTGCGAGAGTGCTAGCAGGTGGCGCGGGCCACTTGATCCCTAGTTGGGCCAGAGCGCTAGCAAGTGGTGAGGGGCACCTGATCCCTAGGCGGGCCATAGCGCTAGCAGGTGGCATGGGCCACTTGATCCCTAGGTGGGCGAGAGTGCTAGCAGGTGACACAGGCCACTTGATCCCTAGCACTAGCAGGTGGCACGAGCGACTTGATCCCTAGGCGGGCCAGAGCTCTAGCAGGTGGCACGGGCCACTTGATCCCTAGGCGGGCCACAGTGCTAGCAAGTGGTGCGGGCCACCTGATCCCTAGGTGTGCGAGAGTGCTAGCATGTGGCGTGGGCCACTTGATCCCTAGGCGGGCCAGAGTGCTAGCAGGTGGTGCTGGGCACCTGATTCCTTGGTGGGCCAGAGTGCTAGCAGGTGGCATGGGCCACTTGATCCCTAGGTGGGCGAAAGTGCTAGCATGTGGCGCTGGCCACTTGATCCCTAGATGGGCCAGAGCGCTAGCAGGTGGCGAGGGGCACCTGATCCCTAGGCAGGCCAGAGTGCTAGCAGGTGGTGCGAGCCACTTGATTCCTAGGTGGGCCAGATCGCTAGCAGTTGGTGCAGGCCACCTGATCCCTAGTCAGGCCAAAACACTAGTAGGTGGTGAGGGGCAGGGCAGCCGAGAGGAATGTCGGGCCCTGGTAAAATTTTGGGGGCGTGGCCTAAGTGTGTGTTTGTGTTGTGGGAACCTCCCACACTTAGGCCACGAAGCCAAAATGTTTAGAGGAGGGTGAAAGAAAAGTCTAAAAACTGTAATCTCAGAAGCAGCACACACCTACAGCATGTGCTGTGCTGACTGCAGGCTCAGCATGACCTCTCACGCTGTCAGTGAGACACTCATGCTGAGCCTGCTGTCAGCACAGCACATGCTGTAGAAGTGTGTGCTACTGTTGCTACCCGGGAGGGATGGAGGGGGAAGGGAGGGGTCAGACCAGGGCCCCTGCGGGGCCCCTTCAGCAAGCGTGGGCCCGGGTAATTAGTACCCGCTCCCCCCCTCTCTCGGCTCCCCTGGTGAGGGGCACCTGATCGCTAGGCAGGCCAGAGCACTTGATCCCTAGGTGTGCGAGAGTGCTAGCAGGTGGCGCGGGCCACTTGATCCCTAGGCGGGCCAGAGCGCTAGAAGGTGGCATGGGCCACTTGATCCCTAAGTGGGCCAGAGTGCTAGGAGGTGGCGTGGGCCACTTGATCCCTAGGCGGGCCATAGCGCTAGCAGGTGGCATGGGCCACTTGATCCCTAGGTGGGCGAGAGTGCTAGCAGGTGACACAGGCCACTTGATCCCTAGCACTAGCAGTTGGCATGAGCGACTTGATCCCTAGGTGGTCCAGAGCTCTAGCAGGTGGCCCGGGCCACTTGATCCCTAGGCAGGCCACAGCGCTAGCAGGTAGTGAGGGGCACCTGATCTCTAGGCGGGCCAGAGCGCTAGCTGGTGTCACGGGCCACTTGATCCCTAGGTGGGCCAGAGCGCTAGCAGATGGTGCGGGCCACCTGATCCCTAGGCGGGCCAGATCGCTCGCAGGTGGCACAGGCCACTTGTTCCCTAGGAGGGCCAGAGCACTAGCAGGTGGTGAAGGGCACCTGATCCCTAGGCGGGCCAGAGAGCTAGCAGGAGGCATGGGCCACTTAATCCCTAGGTAGGCGAGAGTGCTAGCAGGTGACACAGGCCACTTGATCCCTAGAGCTAGCAGGTGGCACGAGCGACTTGATCCCTATGCAGGCCAGAGCATTAGCAGGTGGTGAGGGGCACCTGATCCCTAGGCAGGCCAGAGCACTAGCAGGTGGTGCAGGCCACTTGATCCCTAGGTGTGCGAGAGTGCTAGCAGGTGGCGCTGGCCACTTGATCCCTAGGTGGGCCAAAACGCTTGCAGGTGGCATGGGCCACTTGATCCATAAGTGGGCCAAAGTGCTAGGAGGTGGCGTGGGCCACTTGATCCCTAGGCTGGCCAGAGCGAAAGCGGGTGGCGTGGGCCACTTGATCCATAGGCGGGCCAGAGCGCTAGCAGGTGGCGAGTGGCACCTGATCCCTAGGCGGGCCAGAGCGCAAGCAGGTGGCACGGGCCACTTAATCCCTAGGCGGGCCAGAGTGCTAGCAGGTGGCACGGGCCACTTGATCCCTAGGCGGGCCAGAGTCCTAGCAGTTTGTGCTGGGCACCTGATTCCTTGGTGGGCTAGAGTGCTAGCAGGTGGCATGGGCCACTTGATCCCTAGGTGGGCAAAAGTGCTAGCAAGTGGCGCGGGCCACTTGATCCCTAGATGGGCCAGAGCGCTAGCAGGTAGCGAGGGGCACCTGATCCCTAGGCGGGCCATAGCGCTAGCAGGTGGTGAGGGGCACCTGATCCCTAGGCGGGCCATAGCGCTAGCAGGTGACACAGGCCACTTGATCCCTAGCGCTAGCAGGTGGCACGAGCGACTTGATTCCTAGGCGGGCCAGAGCTCTAGCAGGTGGCACGGGCCACTTGATCCCTAGGTGGGCCACAGCGCTAGCAGGTGGTGCGGGCCACCTGATCCCTAGGTGTGCGAGAGTGCTAGCAGGTGGCGTGGGCCACTTGATCCCTAGGTGGGCCAGAGCGCTAGCAAGTGGTGAGGGGCACCTGATCCCTAGGCGGGCCATAGCGCTAGCAGGTGGCATGGGCCACTTGATCCCTAGGTGGGCGAGAGTGCTAGCAGGTGACACAGGCCACTTGATCCCTAGCGCTTGCAGGTGGCGAGTGGCACCTGATCCCTAGGCGGGCCAGAGCGCAAGCAGGTGGCACGGGCCACTTGATCCCTAGGTGGGCCAGAGTGCTAGCAGGTGGCACGGGCCACTTGATCCCTAGGCGGGCAAGAGTCCTAGCAGTTTGTGCTGGGCACCTGATTCCTTGGTGGGCCAGAGTGCTAGCAGGTGGCATGGGCCACTTGATCCCTAGGTGGGCGAAAGTGCTAGCAAGTGGCGCGGGCCACTTGATCGCTAGATGGGCCAGAGCGCTAGCAGGTAGCGAGGGGCACCTGATCCCTAGGCGGGCCATAGCGCTAGCAGGTGGTGAGGGTCACCTGATCCCTAGGCGGGCCATAGCGCTAGCAGGTGACACAGGCCACTTGATCCCTAGCGCTAGCAGGTGGCACGAGCGACTTGATTCCTAGGCGGGCCAGAGCTCTAGCAGGTGGCACGGGCCACTTGATCCCTAGGTGGGCCACAGCGCTAGCAGGTGGTGCGGGCCACCTGATCCCTAGGTGTGCGAGAGTGCTAGCAGGTGGCGTGGGCCACTTGATCCCTAGATGGGCCAGAGCGCTAGCAAGTGGTGAGGGGCACCTGATCCCTAGGCGGGCCATAGCGCTAGCAGGTGGCATGGGCCACTTGATCCCTAGGTGGGCGAGAGTGCTAGCAGGTGACACAGGCCACTTGATCCCTAGCGCTTGCAGGTTGCACGAGCGACTTGATCCCTAGGCGGGCCAGAGCTCTAGCAGGTGGCACGGGCCACTTGGTCCCTAGGCGGGCCGCAGCGCTAGCAGGTGGTGCAGGCCATCTGATCCATAGGTGTGCGAGAGTGCTAGCATGTGGCGCGGGCCACGTGATCCCTAGGTGGGCCAGAGTGCTAGCAGGTGGCACGGGCCACTTGATCCCTAGGCGGGCGAAAGTGCTAGCATGTGGCGCTGGCCACTTGATCCCTAGATGGGCCAGAGCGCTAGCAGGTGGTGAGGGGAACCTGATCCCTAGGCAGGCCAGAGTGCTAGCAGGTGGTGCGAGCCATTTGATCCCTAGGTGGGCCAGAGCGCTAGCAGTTGGTGCAGGCCACCTGATCCCTAGGCAGGCCAAAGCACTAGCAGGTCGTGAGGGGCACCTGATCGCTAGGCAGGCCAGAGCACTAGCAGGTGGTGCAGGCCACTTGATCCCTAGGTGTGCGAGAGTGCTAGCAGGTGGCGCGGGCCACTTGATCCCTAGGCGGGCCAGAGCGCTAGAAGGTGGCATGGGCCACTTGATCCCTAAGTGGGCCAGAGTGCTAGGAGGTGGCATGGGCCACTTGATCCCTAGGCGGGCCAGAGCGCTAGCGGGTGGCGTGGGCCACTTGATCCCTAGGCGGGCCAGAGCGCTAGCAGGTGGCAAGTGGCACCTGATCCCTAGGCGGGCCAGAGCGCAAGCAGGTGGCATGGGCCACTTAATCCCTAGGCGGGCCAGAGCGCTAGCAGGTGGCGAGGGGCACCTGATCCCTAGGCGGGCCATAGCGCTAGCAGGTGGCATGGGCCACTTGATCCCTAGGTGGGCGAGATTGCTAGCAGGTGACACAGGCCACTTGATCCCTAGCACTAGCAGTTGGCACGAGCGACTTGATCCCTAGGTGGGCCAGAGCTCTAGCAGGTGGCCCGGACCACTCTATCCCTAGGCGGGCCACAGCGCTAGCAGGTAGTGAGGGGCACCTGATCTCTAGGCGGGCCAGAGCACTAGCTGGTGTCACGGGCCACTTGATCCCTAGATGGGCCAGAGCGCTAGCAGGTGGTGCGGGCCACTTGATCCCTAGGCGGGCCAGAACGCTAGCAGGTGGCGAGTGGCACCTGATCCCTAGGCGGGCCTGAGCGCTAGCAGATGGTGCGAGCCACCTGATCCCTAGGCGGGCCAAATCGATCGCAGGTGGCACGGGCCACTTGTTCCCTAGGAGGGCCAGAGCACTAGCAGGTGGTGAGGGGCACCTGATCCCTAGGCGGGCCAGAGAGCTAGCAGGTGGCATGGGCCACTTGATCCCTAGGTAGGCGAGAGTGCTAGCAGGTGACACAGGCCACTTGATCCCTAGAGCTAGCAGGTGGCACGAGTGACTTGATCCCTATGCAGGCCAGAGCACTAGCAGGTGGTGAGGGGCACCTGATCCCTAGGCAGGCCAGAGCACTAGCAGGTGGTGCAGGCCACTTGATCCCTAGGTGTGCGAGAGTGCGAGCAGGTGGCGCGGGCCACTTGATCCCTAGGCGGGCCAGAGCGCTAGAAGGTGGCATGGGCCACTTGATCCCTAAGTGGGCCAGAGTGCTAGGAGGTGGCATGGGCCACTTGATCCCTAGGCTGGCCAGAGCGCTAGCAGGTGGCGAGGGGCAACTGATCCCTAGGCAGGCCATAGCGCTAGCAGGTGGCATGGGCCACTTGATCCCTAGGTGGGCGAGAGTGGTAGCAGGTGACACAGGCCACTTGATCCCTAGCACTAGCAGTTGGCACGAGCGACTTGATCCCTAGGTGGGCCAGAGCTCTAGCAGGTGGCCCGGGCCACTTGATCCCTAGGCAGGCCACAGCGCTAGCAGGTAGTGAGGGGCACCTGATCTCTAGGCGGGCCAGAGCGCTAGCTGGTGTCACGGGCCACTTGATCCCTAGGTGGGCCAGAGCGCTAGCAGGTGGCGAGTGGCACCTGATCCCTAGGCGGGCCAGAGCGCTAGCAGATGGTGCGGGCCACCTGATCCCTAGGCGGGCCAGATCGTTAGCAGGTGGCACAGGCCACTTGTTCCCTAGGAGGGCCAGAGCACTAGCAGGTGGTGAGGGGCACCTGATCCCTAGGCGGGCCAGAGAGCTAGCAGGTGGCATGGGCCACTTAATCCCTAGGTAGGCGAGAGTGCTAGCAGGTGACACAGGCCACTTGATCCCTAGAGCTAGCATGTGGCACGAGCGACTTGATCCCTATGCAGGCCAGAGCACTAGCAGGTGGTGAGGGGCACCTGATCCCTAGGCAGGCCAGAGCACTAGCAGGTGGTGCAGGCCACTTGATCCCTAGGTGTGCGAGAGTGCTAGCAGGTGGCGCTGGCCACTTGATCCCTAGGTGGGCCAGAGCGCTTGCAGGTGGCATGGGCCACTTGATCCATAAGTGGGCCAGAGTGCTAGGAGGTGGCGCGGGCCACTTGATCCCTAGGCTGGCCATAGCGCTAGCGGGTGGCGTGGGCCACTTGATCCATATGCGGGCCAGAGCGCTATTAGGTGGCGAGGGGCACCTGATCCCTAGGTGGGCCAGAGCGCAAGCACGTGGCACGGGCCACTTGATCCCTAGGCGGGCCAGAGCGCTAGCAGGTGGTGAGGGGCACCTAGTCCCTAGGCGGGCCATAGCGCTAGCAGTTGGCATGGGCCACTTGATCCCTAGGTGGGCGAGAGTGCTAGCAGGTGACACAGGCCACTTGATCCCTAGCGCTAGCTGGTGGCACGAGCGACTTGATCTCTAGGCGGGCCAGAGCTCTAGCAGGTGGCACGGGCCACTTGATCCCTAGGCGGGCCACAGCGCTAGCAGGTGATGAGGGGAACCTGATCCCTAGGCGGGCCAGAGCGCTAGCTGGTGGCACGGGCCACTTGATCCCTAGGTGGGCCAGAGCGCAAGCTGTTGGTGCAGGCCACTTCATCCCTAGGTGTTTTCGAGAGTGCTAGCAGGTGGCGCGGGCCACTTGATCCCTAGGCGGGCCAGTGCGCTAGCAGGTGGCATGGGCCACTTGATCCCTAAGTGGGCCAGAGTGCTAGGAGGTGGTGCAGGCCACTTGATCCCTAGGCTGGCCAGAGCACTAGCGGGTGGCGTGGGCCACTTGATCCATAGGTGGGCAAGAGCACTAGCAGGTGGCGAGGGGCACCTGATCCCTAGGCAGACCAGAGCACTAGCAGGTGGTGCAGGCCACTTGATCCCTAGGTGTGCGAGAGTGCTAGCAGGTGGCGCGGGCCACTTGATCCCTAGGCGGGCCAGAGCGCTAGCAGGTGGCATGGGCCAATTGATCCCTAGGTGGGCGAGAGTGCTAGCAGGTGACACAGGCCACTTGATCCCTAGCGCTAGCAGGTGGCACGAGCCACTTGATGCCTAGGTGGCCTAGAGTGCTAGCAGGTGGCCCGGGCCACTTGATCCCTAGGCGGGCCACAGCACTAGCAGGTGGTGAGGGGCACCTGATCCCTAAGCGGGCCAGAGCGCTAGCTGTTGGCACGGGCCACTTGATCCCCAGGTGGGCCAGAGCGCTAGCAGGTGATGCGGGCCACTTAATCCCTAGGCGGGCCAGAACGCTAGCAGGTGGCGAAGGGCACCTGATCCCTAGGCGGGCCAGAGCGCTAGCAGGTGGAGAGGGGCACCTGATCCCTAGGCAGGCCAGAGCGCAAACAGGTGGCACGGGCCACTTGATCCCTAGGCGGGCCAGAGTGCTAGCAGGTGGCGAGTAGCACCTGATCCCTAGGCGGCCAGAGCGCTAGCAGGTTGTGCGGGCCACCTGATCCCTAGGCGGGCCAGAGCTCTAGCAGGTGGCACGGGCCACTTGATCCCTAGGTGGGCCATATCGCTAGCAGGTGGTGCGGGCCACCTGATCCCTAGGTGTGCGAGAGTGCTAGCAGGTGGCGCGGGCCACTTGATCCCTAGTTGGGCCAGAGCGCTAGCAAGTGGTGAGGGGCACCTGATCCCTAGGCGGGCCATAGCGCTAGCAGGTGGCATGGGCCACTTGATCCCTAGGTGGGCGAGAGTGCTAGCAGGTGACACAGGCCACTTGATCCCTAGCACTAGCAGGTGGCACGAGCGACTTGATCCCTAGGCGGGCCAGAGCTCTAGCAGGTGGCACGGGCCACTTGATCCCTAGGCGGGCCACAGTGCTAGCAAGTGGTGCGGGCCACCTGATCCCTAGGTGTGCGAGAGTGCTAGCATGTGGCGTGGGCCACTTGATCCCTAGGCGGGCCAGAGTGCTAGCAGGTGGTGCTGGGCACCTGATTCCTTGGTGGGCCAGAGTGCTAGCAGGTGGCATGGGCCACTTGATCCCTAGGTGGGCGAAAGTGCTAGCATGTGGCGCTGGCCACTTGATCCCTAGATGGGCCAGAGCGCTAGCAGGTGGCGAGGGGCACCTGATCCCTAGGCAGGCCAGAGTGCTAGCAGGTGGTGCGAGCCACTTGATTCCTAGGTGGGCCAGATCGCTAGCAGTTGGTGCAGGCCACCTGATCCCTAGTCAGGCCAAAACACTAGTAGGTGGTGAGGGGCAGGGCAGCCGAGAGGAATGTCGGGCCCTGGTAAAATTTTGGGGGCGTGGCCTAAGTGTGTGTTTGTGTTGTGGAACCTCCCACACTTAGGCCACGAAGCCAAAATGTTTAGAGGAGGGTGAAAGAAAAGTCTAAAAACTGTAATCTCAGAAGCAGCACACACCTACAGCATGTGCTGTGCTGACTGCAGGCTCAGCATGACCTCTCACGCTGTCAGTGAGACACTCATGCTGAGCCTGCTGTCAGCACAGCACATGCTGTAGAAGTGTGTGCTACTGTTGCTACCCGGGAGGGATGGAGGGGGGAAGGGAGGGGTCAGACCAGGGCCCCTGCGGGGCCCCTTCAGCAAGCGTGGGCCCGGGTAATTAGTACCCGCTCCCCCCTCTCTCGGCTCCCCTGGTGAGGGGCACCTGATCGCTAGGCAGGCCAGAGCACTTGATCCCTAGGTGTGCGAGAGTGCTAGCAGGTGGCGCGGGCCACTTGATCCCTAGGCGGGCCAGAGCGCTAGAAGGTGGCATGGGCCACTTGATCCCTAAGTGGGCCAGAGTGCTAGGAGGTGGCGTGGGCCACTTGATCCCTAGGCGGGCCATAGCGCTAGCAGGTGGCATGGGGCCACTTGATCCCTAGGTGGGCGAGAGTGCTAGCAGGTGACACAGGCCACTTGATCCCTAGCACTAGCAGTTGGCATGAGCGACTTGATCCCTAGGTGGTCCAGAGCTCTAGCAGGTGGCCCGGGCCACTTGATCCCTAGGCAGGCACAGCGCTAGCAGGTAGTGAGGGGCACCTGATCTCTAGGCGGGCCAGAGCGCTAGCTGGTGTCACGGGCCACTTGATCCCTAGGTGGGCCAGAGCGCTAGCAGATGGTGCGGGCCACCTGATCCCTAGGCGGGCCAGATCGCTCGCAGGTGGCACAGGCCACTTGTTCCCTAGGAGGGCCAGAGCACTAGCAGGTGGTGAGGGGCACCTGATCCCTAGGCGGGCCAGAGAGCTAGCAGGAGGCATGGGCCACTTAATCCCTAGGTAGGCGAGAGTGCTAGCAGGTGACACAGGCCACTTGATCCCAAGAGCTAGCAGGTGGCACGAGCGACTTGATCCCTATGCAGGCCAGAGCATTAGCAGGTGGTGAGGGGCACCTGATCCCTAGGCAGGCCAGAGCACTAGCAGGTGGTGCAGGCCACTTGATCCCTAGGTGTGCGAGAGTGCTAGCAGGTGGCGCTGGCCACTTGATCCCTAGGTGGGCCAGAGCGCTTGCAGGTGGCATGGGCCACTTGATCCATAAGTGGGCCAAAGTGCTAGGAGGTGGCGCGGGCCACTTGATCCCTAGGCTGGCCAGAGCGCTAGCGGGTGGCGTGGGCCACTTGATCCATATGCGGGCCAGAACGCA